>NC_090725.1:255256757-255264257 GCF_036898095.1 Palaemon carinicauda | reverse complement strand
CTATCATGGTGGAGATGGGTCTATTTCAAGTCTATGAACAGAATCCTGAATTCGACAGGAATATGTAGGGGGACTTGTCATAAACTTTTAGTCTCTCTTGATAGCTGAGTAGGTAGGGTCCCTGCCAAGCATAGTTTCTAGCCGTACAGGTGGTGGTTCGAATCACCACCCGGCCAGAAGCTGTTACCATAAAATGAATTCCAAGTGGATATGTATTTCCCAAGATAGAATTCGGTATTAAATGCATTTCGTGGGTGATATTTACATTAATTAAAATCACGTGTGCTTGTGATATATGTTCATTAAAATAACCACGTGTTGCAAACTCACGATTCAACTATCATGGTGGAGATGGGTCTATTTCAAGTCTATGAACAGAATCCTGAATTCGACAGGAATATGTAGGGGGACTTGTCATAAACTTTTAGTCTCTCTTGATAGCTGAGTCGGTAGGGTCCCTGCCAAGCATAGTTTCTAGCCGTACAGGTGGTGGTTCGAATCACCACCCGGCCAGAAGCTGTTACCATAAAATGAATTCCAAGTGGATATGTATTTCCCAAGATAGAATTCGGTATTAAATGCATTTCGTGGGTGATATTTACATTAATTAAAATCACGTGTGCTTGTGATATATGTTCATTAAAATAACCACGTGTTGCAAACTCACGATTCAACTATCATGGTGGAGATGGGTCTATTTCAAGTCTATGAACAGAATCCTGAATTCGACAGGAATATGTAGGGGGACTTGTCATAAACTTTTAGTCTCTCTTGATAGCTGAGTCGGTAGGGTCCCTGCCAAGCATAGTTTCTAGCCGTACAGGTGGTGGTTCGAATCACCACCCGGCCAGAAGCTGTTACCATAAAATGAATTCCAAGTGGATATGTATTTCCCAAGATAGAATTCGGTATTAAATGCATTTCGTGGGTGATATTTACATTAATTAAAATCACGTGTGCTTGTGATATATGTTCATTAAAATAACCACGTGTTGCAAACTCACGATTCAACTATCATGGTGGAGATGGGTCTATTTCAAGTCTATGAACAGAATCCTGAATTCGACAGGAATATGTAGGGGGACTTGTCATAAACTTTTAGTCTCTCTTGATAGCTGAGTCGGTAGGGTCCCTGCCAAGCATAGTTTCTAGCCGTACAGGTGGTGGTTCGAATCACCACCCGGCCAGAAGCTGTTACCATAAAATGAATTCCAAGTGGATATGTATTTCCCAAGATAGAATTCGGTATTAAATGCATTTCGTGGGTGATTATTTACATATATATATATATATTATAATATAGCCACAGAAACTAATAAATTATTTTTTAGTTTCTTTAGCTGGAATTAAGAAAAATGCTAGCAAGAATATTAAGAGGGAAGGAATGAGTGGAAATATTTAACGGCACATGAAGGTCAGGGGTAACAATAGTCTTAATACGGAATACGACATGATAGCCAAGAATATGAAATATGATAGGACAAGGAAATCAAGGTCATGGGATCTGAAAGTAAAGTCACATATCTCCGACAATGCGAAAACTTTTTCTCGACTGTAAACAGGAATCATAAGATGCGTTCAGAACACAATTAAAACTTTCCTCTTTGCTATGAAAAAAGGCGAAACTACTTTCCACCAAGCTGATAAATGTCTTTATGTTTATTTCTCGTCTTTCTATTCCATTATTTTCCTTCCTTTTATCTTGCTTCCCTCATCAAGTCGTTGCTGCAGCTACCCTCTCCCGAAGAAGCGCTGTAAGTGGTATCTAGCCACAACCTTGATGAAAGTTGCCTTTCGCATTGATGAGGTTCGATGAATGAGGCTCAAAAGAACATCGTGATGAATGATGGAGAACCATTAGAAGGAGCAAGGAGAAGAGAGACAAGGAAATGGATAGGATGATCCTGGGCTTTTTATAAGGCTAGGAAGTATCGGAAGGAAAAAAAAAGGAAATAAAAAACTATGATGATGCAGACGTAATAGCGTCTTTCTTTCTTGGAGAGAGAGAGAGAGAGAGAGAGAGAGAGAGAGAGAGAGAGAGAGAGAGAGAGAGAGAGATTAAATATGTCATAATAACGTAATTACTTAGTTACACGTGTGTATGAAGGCAATCTAAACACATAAATTCCTTACTAACATTCCCCTTTAACTAAATAAGAAAATATTTTGTAAGTAAATATAACTTTAGTATATGAAAAATAAATAAGAAAGTGAAAGAAAACCGCAGAGATTCTGAGCCACATACAGCAAAATAAACCGAAACTTTCTCACCCATAGAAATTTTGAAAAAGAAAGTCTACGAAGAAGAAACAGGAATAGTTCGTGATGTTATTGGCAATCAACAGAAACCAATCAGGAGTAATTGTGGTGACGGGGTTAATGGTTACAGATGAACTGGTTAATGATGGTGATTAACGAGGTGACCATTAGAAGAGGGATTTCATCGGCTAACAGAATACTTACCCCCAGACTCCAACTTCCTAACCCCCTAACCTACCCCCCCCCCCCCCCGGGAAAAAAACCCGCTTCACTATCATCATTAAGGTAGGCGGAGAATGGAGGCGAGATAGTGAAAGTGTTGGAATAGGAGTCTATCTCTATTTATAAACGCTCTAATTATATTTAGTTAAGTTCAAGGAATAGATGAGAGACTTGAGGGAAATATTATAAGGTACTAGTGTACGCAATCCGTCAAAAAATGATGGCTAAATATTCAGATATATAGGCACACATACGCACACCCCTCTTACCAGGATATGACTACCTCCTCTCCCTCCTACCCGAGTAATACGTCTGGCAATGCCACTGAGCGTGACCGGAAAGAAATATATACCGTATATATATGATATATATATACAGTATATAGCCCGACACTTGGTCTTTATTATATAGGGTAGATGCTAAAAACCGAGGAGAGAACAAGAGGGAAATAAGTATTCTTATGGTAAAGATGAACAGGAAGATAATAATAATAATAATAATAATAATAATAATAATAATAATAATACAGTGTATAAAAAAGAAACTGCCATATCTATGCAAACAATATAAAACTTTGGTAGATTAACAAGATTAGATTTCCTGATGTTTTCAATAATTGAAAAGCCTCATCTAATCCTGGAAACAAGTGTAAATTCAAAATGGTAACAAACGAACCGTAATCTGGACTGCGAAGAATAGATGAAATAATACCAATTTAATAAAAGAAAAAAGTTACAACAAACCATACTAATAAACTGTAATGTGATCCTTTTATTGATGAAAGTTTATAAAAGACAACGATATTTTTTAGATCAAATACTACAGAGTTCATATACTAATGGCTACTTATTAATAGTATCATGATTTCACAAGCGTATATAACAGAATCGTATAAATAAACACTTGATGCCTTTTAATAAACTGTCCGTAATATCGGGTAAAACTAGGGATATGCTGTAGAGGAAAAATAGATGCTAGTGTTACGACAAACGTTTAAAAGCTTTGTGTCAATACCATTATTATAAAAGTAGTTTACCTTAATTTTCGTATACAGGTTAGAAATTCCTAAATTCTTATATCTCGTAATGCCAGATTTTCGTTTTAAACAGGCAAGCGGAAAAGAGCGCGTGTTTGCGTATATGTTGCTAAAATGCATTTTCAACATTCAAACAAATCAGTTTTCCTTTCTAACTTTCCCCGGCCTGAAGGAAATATACATTATTTCAATAATCGTGAAAGATGCAAAACCAAAACAAGTCAGCCTCGGTCATTTCCATATGTTTTTCTCTTATCAAATTACATTAAAATTGACGTTATTGTTTATATTATCTACAGAATGCCTAATTAAAAAGATAAGTAGATATCAATGAGACTAGTAACTAAACTTCTTTTGTAAATACGAGTATTTAGATCATATCTACTGTATATTTCTATATGCGAAACAGAGGAAATATTCCAACACAACTGTTATTCTATTACACAGTACACTTTCAATATTACATAACTTTAATAAAAAATAATGCCTCAAAAACATTTTTAGAGTCACTGAATAGTTTTACCAGATTTTTATGGAGCATCAAAACTACTTTTAGGAAACTTTGTTATAAAAGAAATCAGAAAATCTGTTTTCATTTGTCCTGATTCTTGAATGGTTGCCATCTTGGATTTTACAAAATTGCTGCATATTTTTTTTTATTTTTTATTATTTTTTTTTACATTATCTCAGATTCTAAATAACCTAGAATTATGATTTTAAAAGCTAAATCACTATTTCTAGGGTTGAGGATTCTAATGGTATCAAATTGAATATGCTAGATTCAACCACACAATTATGTGACTGAAATATTCTGTTTTATTGAATGTTTTACAAGTTTACAGATTTGAACATTTCACTTAGAACCTAGAGGCTCCTCATAACAAAAATGGATTGATTCTTTAAGGAAACCAAGGAGACTACATATCATCATCGTGGTAATCATCAGTTTCATAGTTGTTTCATGTGTCCTCATTATTCTGACACTATCGCACTGGCAAAGATCGGTGCAAGATAAGTTCTTTGTTCTGCAAGAACATCTGGCAGAACAGTCTGGTCTGCATTAGCAGATTACCTATCGATGATGGCCTTTTGAGCTGAAAGGGCATCATTGTGCTCCTTGTGGTAGCCATTCTGCAGGGGGTGTAACTGAGGATCCTGCAAATCAATGCTGAGTTGTCCGCACACTCTGGTTTGAATATGGATTGACGGGAAATGTTATTTCAGAACTCCATGGGTAAGACGTACTTTGTTACTTCCTGCCATAAACATTTGGACGAGATGTAATCGCAATTCAGAGATGGTCTTGATGTAGGTGCCTTTGGGGAATTGGACTGCACAGAGGCAGCTAGCCATTTCTGCCTCTATTGAAAGCATTTATAGAGAACTGATTACATCTCTATATTTCTTCATGTAGACTTACAGCAAGGTTCCTTTGCCTATACGAGAGAATCGACTAGTGTTGTTCGAGTCAATGAACAGATGTGAACCTTGCAAAGCCTTTGCTCTTTCTGTGCCTATAACTCTCCATATTGGCTCTATTGCCAATACCCAGAAGCTATGGAAATTGCGGGGATTTTTAGCTTGAAGTCATAGTTTGCTATGAATAACACTTGAACATCAGTGTCTGAGGAGAAGAAAATCATACTTTCTCATGATTGTTGTCCTGCAATACCTAGTCTTCGTTGCTCCTGGTATATATGTCCTGAAGAGGAGATAACCAGAGTGAGAAGTACTAAGTAGAGTCTGCAGCATGATAGTTGGTCAGCTCATTGAGCTGTATTTTTGCTTGCGTCATATCTGCACTGATATTGGATTGGTGCTCTTCCCTGCTTTTTTTCATCCATGGTAGCACACCTCAGAGATTTATTCCTGTCGGTGTCAAACACATGGAAGATTTCATTATGATCACGAGTGAGGTACATCAGCCTGTTGTTGAAAATCCATTGAGAGCTTTTACTACTATCACTATGGTTGTCGGTTTCTTGGCAATATCCTGTAGATGAATAATTCAATCTACTAAGGCTATCTTGCGATTAGGATCATCTGGTGAGGTATCCATCCCATTTTCGACTGGTGATCTTCCTGTGGAGCTTATACTGTTGCCACCTTGTTGAGGTGGTAGATCAACTTCAATTTGTCCAATCATAGCAGGATTGTACCATCTGGGACAAATAGGGGTCTTGGGGTTAAGAGTGATTTCATGGACTCTTTCTGGTTGATGTCTCTGCTGGACATGGCAATAGCGATTAGTATGCCATACAAGCTCAGCTGGAACATCATGGGTGTCACTGATGACCACTACAGTGTTTATATCCTTGGCAGTCTTGGTAAAGTTTGCGATACTTATCCCTATCTCCTGTGCTGCTCTGTAGATTTTTTGCATGATGTCCTCTTCATCAATATGACTCTCCATCGCCAAATTCACCATGCTTTCCTCTTATGCCTCAGGGGAACAGAGAACAGCTGGCTTCTTTTGATCTTTTGAAGACAGGACTCCAGGTGGGGTAATGCATGCATTGGGAATCTTTTCTTTTGGCCACTTTCTATTGAACGTTACTTAGGTACGTGATTTTTCAAGCCTGCTGCGTCAAGCATAATAACATGTGTCTTCAATATCATTCATAGGTATGTACTCTTTGTTCTGAGTTTGGACATCGATGAGATTATTCAGCTCGAGCAGATTTGTAAGCTGTAGCAATGGTTCTTTGCAACCTGTTCTGCTGCCTCTGATGCTAGTCTCTTGCTGTCCAAGGAAAACTTGCATTGTCCAGCAAGTTCGGTGATACTGGAATCAATAGAATGTGCATCCCCTGATGCAATGCATGTGTTCAGTCTTATTTTCAGTGTCATTATTTGATCTTTCAATCGCTTCTATAAGAGAATTCCTAGCGTTGACTGTCCTTATACAGTGAACATGAAAGGAATCTTGTGAAGGGTGTTAAAGAGCCATACGAAGATGGGGCTGCTTTGTTCATTTCCGAGCTTCCTCTTTTCTGTCCACTATTCTTGACAGAGGCCAATTCATGTGCATAACGGCCTCAGGCACATTGGATTTGGTCTTTGTTAGTTGTATTTTCATAGTAACTATAATGATAGGCCACCCTATTTGTAGACTGTGTATTCTTTGTATAGCTTTGCAGTCGGCGTTGGGTCTCAACATAATTATCATCAAGCACACTAGCCCTCTCACTCTTCTACTGTCCGGCACACGCTGGCAGGAGTCTATCTGGGGATATTGCACCAACACTTCCTTTTTAACATCATACGGATACAGATACGCTGCTTCAAGTTGATAGACCTCGACAAGTATCTACTTCAGCAGCTTATGGTTTCTCACTTATGTTTAGAGCTTAAAAAAACACAGTAATATAACCACTACCAACTTACATGTAAGATACAGTGAACTGTCCAACACATAATATAGCCCTACAACAATAATCAGACCACCAGAGAAAAATGCCTAGTAGATAATGCTTAGTGTGGCCTAATGACCGATTTGTCTTATGAAATTATCAAGTATTTGCACAAAAAAAATGGTATAACAAATATCTCAACACCTTTGCAACAATGTACATTGGATTCCTAAGCATTTAAATTGCCAGTTTAGCTGTCAAAATAACAGATCAAAGTTATTTACAAGTTCAGACATTGACAAAAACAGTATACACATCCGCCCTTTTATAAAATACAATATGGTAGCTAGATGGACCCCGGGGGAAATGAAAACTTTGTTTATACCGATTGTTTATAAAAAAAAAAAAATTCCAAAAAATGCGTAGTATTCATACTTGCCACAAAAATTCAACGACAGTTAAAATCCAACCATAGAGAACCTGACTAGATGAGTAATGTCCAGCTTTAGATTTTCTTTTTCACTTGATTTCATACAAAAGTTACTTGCATAGCACTGATGTCATTACACAAAAATTCCTTTTTTTTATAGTTAACTCAGATGTTTACAAGCTAACCCACTAATCTTTATT
>NC_090725.1:255246757-255249257 GCF_036898095.1 Palaemon carinicauda | reverse complement strand
AATTTTACAAAAAGATGGGCACAAACTAATGCATAAACAAACTGTGTATATCATTAGTTAAAAAATAATTTAAGTGTAGTTGAGAATGCAAACTTCTTTCTAAAATACCAAACAAATGTTTTTTGGGGTAGTGTAACGAATAGAATTTATTCGCTTATTGTAACGGTGTCATGTGTACTTTTATACAACACACAAAATTGAGTGCTGCTGAACGAATTAGCCTTGATTGTATGAATTAATCCAAACACATTTTATTTAGAATAGGTTCTGATACGACTTCTTTATAACAAATTAGCTGTAATTCATTTAACGTTTATTCTGTTTAACATTCTAGTTTCAAACTAACACACGAGCAAGTAAGAGGTCTAGATTTTATTAAATAACTTTGAGTGATGACAAGATTCATCGTGTGGTATATAATGTATCATTTAAAAGGATCGTTGTGCTTTCTATTGGAAAAAAGGAAGAGGGTAAGTTTCTCTTTCACATTTCTCTTTCAAAACTGAGATTCTGAAAATAGGTTTCCAATATTTGGAATGAAAAAAGAACTAGTTGCTCTTTTAACAATGCCATGAAGCATCTTTGGTTTTTTCTCCTAACTTGGGATGTGTGTAATATATGTTACTGCACTGTTGCGTGCTTCCTTGAAAGTGGGGATGATATAAGGATAGGTATAAGCCAGAAATGGATAATCAGGCTTGAGGGATGGAAGGGTTAGCATAAGTGCAAAGTACTGTAGGAGTGGGATTAGGTTATAACGTATTTTGGAAAATCTCTCGAGTTGGTTTGGAGCAGAGAGGCATGGTCGTCGGTTTTCTCTTCTGGATGTTGGAAGTGTGTCTCCCCCCCTCCCAGGGGTTTGGAAGTGATAACTGGAGATGGAGAGAGTTGAGAAATGGGAGAACTATAATATAATTCTTAAATCAATTCTATTACCTCCGGAGAGAGAGAGAGAGAGAGAGAGAGAGAGAGAGAGAGAGAGAGAGAGAGAGAGAGAGAGAGAGAGAGAGAAATTCTATGCTACGGGCTTCAGATATTTAACCGTTTCTATTGCCTTAACTATAATCAATATAGAACACCAATCAAGACAAACAGAATAGGTTTTCATATTTTTTGTGTAAGCCCAGTCTGAAATAGTTATTATTTCTTTTTAAACGGTAATACACCCGTTTTCACGAATTTTCAAAATCAAAACACAAAACGTATTTCGTCTGCTGCGAAACTCAATTCTAGTGGAGTTGTGAATACACTTTAAACTACAATAACACCTAGAAAAATAAGTTGGAGTGTATCTGCTGATAGTTTGGAAATTGAACTGATCAGAAATCAGCTAATTTAATAGTGACAAATATTCACATAATGGTTCTTACTGTAAAAAAAAAAAAAAAAAAAAAAAAAAAAAAAAAAAAAAAAAAACCGGCCTAAATTTATCTATTACACAAATTACATCAAATTAATAAAACAATCAATGAACGATAAGTACCATGCACCTATCTGATCAATTTTGCAAGTTGCATACATTGGTATATATAGTTTTGGGTACATATAATAATTTGGAAAATTTCTTGTATTGGTTACATTTTTTCCATATAATCTTATTTTTTTCTATTCTGTAAATTAATAACATTCTGTTAACAAGCAACAACACCTAAATTTTGTCGCTTTGGTACATTTTGTGCAGTTGATGCATTTTGTACAATTTGTTCATTGGGTACCTTACGTCCATTGGGTAATTTTTCCTTATTACATTTCTCTGAAGGTACTGCTATGTAAATAAAAACGCCAAAATAAAGCTTAAACTTCTTATTATTTACGGGAATATATCAATTTATATATATATATATATATATATATATATATATATAAATAATATATATATATAATATATATATATATATATATATATATATATATATATATATATATATATATATACCAACACATATTCAAGTTTTATTGATAGTAAGACATGTTACTATTTTCTACGTAGTTCCTCCTATGATATCACACCCATTGACTAGAATTTAAATTAGTAAGCGATTTTGAATAGAAGACAGACAAATGCAGCAGGAAAAAAACGGAAAAACACCAACATCATGTTTATACGATGGTTATATCTTTCTAAAGTTATGAAATTCCTGAACAAGCTAATTTTCCTTGGTACATTATAATAGCTACGGCCACATTAAAACTTACTGTTGCAAAAATATATCCCATTACCATTTCAATTCCACATTTCAAGAGTATTTCAGTATCTAAAATCGTAGCAAATTGGTTTTGTATGCAATAAATGGACAAAATTACAATTCTAACTATCCTTTTCATGAATGTAATTTATTGAAAGACCGAAACTATTTTCTACTGGATAAAAAAAAAATCAACGAGTAAAACAGATGGACTCTCAATGTCATCAACATATTGCAGCGAACAGATAAAAAATTGTGCAGCTCAAATTCCAACGGGAAATGCAAATGAATTTCTGTAACTAATGGAATCGCGT
>NC_090725.1:255236757-255241757 GCF_036898095.1 Palaemon carinicauda | reverse complement strand
AGGATACAAATATCTCGTTATCTGAGGCCTTACGCTTCATGTTGGTTGATATATCCAAAACCATTTTGTAATTACGTCACTGATGTATTCAAATCCCATAAGTGACTTACGGATTAATCCTTAGATTAAAACATTACTGACTATTACATTCCAAGTGTCGGAGGACTTATCTTCGTTGAAATTTCATAACCAATATACACCACATAATTTGCACTAACTTTGGCATGTTGTTTCCATTAGGGTTTAAATGTTTAAAAGGATTTTCATGAATGCCAGAGGCAAGGGACAGTGGCAATGCCCTAGCTAGCAGGATAATGCCCTAGAGACTGACCATAAATACATATGATCAGCGCCCAAGATCATCCCCAAACAAGCAAGGGCCAGGGAGAACCAGGTAATGTCTGCTGGTGACTCAGCAGGTAGACCTATAGGCTGACCCAAACCAATTCTCATCCTTACCTCATAACTATGGTACGGTCGCAAACAGAACAAGAAACTATTGAGCTTCAGCGGGACTCGAACCCATGTCTGGCGAATGCCAGGCAAGGAAGTTTCCAATAGGCCACCACAACCAAAACATAATCATGGTGAAAACATCCTTGGACCACCCTCTGGCAGCCATATTGGAGTCAATTAAGCATGGTCACCATATTAACACGGCGACCTCAAATAACTCATATCTCGGGGAATATTTAGTAGATTTAAATGATTTAAAGGTCAATTCCTACAGTTTTGAGGTTATCTGATAGATATAGATATAGTTTGAAATGCTCATAATGCATTATTACCATTTAAATTGAAGTTATGTGAATATGAAGCGCCGCTTATCATCAGTTTTCTTACATGTTTTTGTAACAACGTGTAAATACATGATTTCATTTTCTTCTCAGGCAATTATAACGTGCATGAGAGACACACCTAAGTTAAACTTCCCTAAAAATGGCTACTTCAAATATTAATGGCACAAAAAAGTGACAGCACAATTCCGTCTACAACTGCCGTTTTTGACAAAAAACAAAGAAATGAAAAACTGACATGCCCTGCTGAAAATGGATACTTGAATGTGTATAAAACTTTGTCAGATAATGGAATTCAGTAAGCTCAATTATTTACAATTTCCTATTAATCTACACGACTTGATGATGGCCATGGACAGTGGCTCCTCAACATCCGGATCTCAGTATTGATAATGTTTCTTTAAATTTGTATGACTCTTTCAAAATTTTAGGTGTGTTTCTCGATAGCAAATTTACTTTTGAGAAACATATAAGGTCTGTGTCTTCTTCAATTGCACAAAAAATTGGCTTATTGAGAAAGTCTTTTAAGATATTTGGTGATCAATCTATTCTGAAGAAGTGTTTTAATTCTTTTATTCTACCTTGTTTTGAGTATTGTTCTCCTGTCTGGTCTTCAGCTGCTGATTCTCATCTTAATTTGTTGGACAGAAACTTACGGTCTATTAAATTTCTTATTCCTGATCTAGATATTAATCTCTGGCACCGTCGTTCAATTAGTTCATTATGCATGTTGCATAAGATTTTTCATAACTCTGACCATCCTTTACATTCAGATCTCCCTGGACAATTCTATCCTGTTCGTAATACTAGGCAGGCAGTTAATTCTAATAGCCAGGCCTTCTCCATCACGAGGCTCAATACTACGCAGTACTCTAGAAGTTTTATTCCAGCTGTTACCAAGTTGTGGAATGATCTTCCTAATCGGGTTGTTGAATCAGTAGAACTTCAAAAGTTCAAAGTGGGAGCAAATGCTTTTTTGTTGACCAGGCGGACATGAGTCTTTTTATAGTTTATATATGACATATTTGTTTTTGACGTTGTTAGTAGTTTGTATATGACATATCTGTTATGACGTTGTTACTTTTTTTAGAATGATTTATTGTTAATTTGTTCTCTTCAGTTATTTATTTCCTTATTTCCTTTCCTCACTGGGCTATTTTTCCCTATTGGAGCCCCTGGGCTTATAGCATCTTGCTTTTCCAATTAGGGTTGTAGCTTGGATAGTAATAATAATAATAATAATGGCATAGACAAAAACATTGCTTGGATAATAGGGCTGTCATTCATGGAAACTACAGAAGAAAAAAAAAACTGTTATGATTCAAATTTTAGCTGGGAGGTGACCCAGTATATTTATATATGATAGGGGCCTTACAGATAAAACTGATCAAGCCATTACCAGATGGCAATGATGTTAGTTTTAGGACTTTTGCTACGAAACAAACAGGTCCCAGTTATGGACACATACTATCCCAAACCTTGTTCTATAGAACTATACACACTTGCTCGTTTAGCGGATAAAAAAAATAAATAAATAAAAAAATAAACACACACACACACACACACACACACACACACACGGGTAAATCACCAAGATCCAGTAACAGTGAAAACTCAGCTATGTCATTAGCTGAACTAGTTGCATATTTAAAAAAAAGCCAAGGACGAATTCTCACACTGAAAGAACTTGACAATATTTAGGACGGTAGGTTGAAACAGATGGGATGTAACTAAACAGCTGGAAGTAATTCTACTAGACTCAAAGAACTCTTGCAAAAAGAACTCTCAGGATTAATTGCACAAAATACAGAAGGATATATATAGTACTGATTACATATAGTAGTACTGCGAGATCTGTTCTATCTGAGTGCCATAAAAATGCTTTGGAAGATGAAGAAATGACTATAAGAAAGCCGCATATATATTAAGGAGAAACATCTTTCAACATTCATAAGAATTTCTTACAAGTTCATTTTCAGATGAGTGCCTCACGGAATCAACCCCATCTTCTCTCTTTGCTTTCATAAAAATGACATTGCTTAGCCATAATATCAAGTCCCATACATTATTTGAAGGTGCCAGGAACAAAGTTGCATGTAGACTTCCGCATCTTGTAATTTCTAATACTATATAACACCTACCAAAACAATCAGGTAATACGAAACATCACTGTATAGTACGTGAAACTCTTACTCCTCTTATCTATATTGGGTTAAAGTTACAAAAAATAAATGATTCAAAGCAGCTCATAAGTGATTTCTTTTTTCTTGGATTGTGTGGGTCTTATAACATTTTGTGATTTTTCTTTTTTACACCTGGCAGTTAATGCATCAAAACAGGTACAAGATGGTGTGGTTGTTCCAAAAAATATGCCGAGTGATGTCTTACTAACTTAGCATGTAATAATAATAATAATAATAATAATAATAATAATAATAATAATAATAATAATAATAATGATAATAATGATAATTAGTTCTTAGTGCCTACTTCATGTTCCCAATGTTGAAGCCTATCCATTATTATTCTCATTTAAAAACTACATTCCCATTAAACTAAGACCTTGACATAGAACTAGGGTCAACAGGAGATGAATCAATCATACTTTTAAACAAAAACAATAGCCTTTCGACCATCAAAATTATTAATCATCTTGAAAACGTAAGGATATGCTTCTTTACATTAATAATTCATACTTTACCATTACTACTATCATCAGAGACGAAAAAATATTTTTTTTCTTTTTTTTTTCTTTTTTTTTTCTTTTGCAGTTTAAAGTGTAATTCAGCAAATTCTAGACATGACATCATCCCAAGATTTTATTTCAAAATAAGCAGAAAAATATCACAGTTCCTCAGTAACGAACGGACGCAAAAGTCACAAATGACAAGAGACGAGGCATCATATCACCGAGACAACGAATCCGAGTAGATTAAACGACAAATTAGAGTGGCCAAGACAATAAACCGAGTAGGGGAAGAGGATTGAGTGGCCATACTCTAAATGGGATGAGGCCTTGATGGAGAAGATGGAGCGAGGACATGAGCTCATTGCAGAAGGAACAATACTAAAAACGAATTTGTCGGCATATTAAGTATATACGAAAAAAATATTAATACTCAATAAATAGGTGTCAGTACGTAGGCACAACTCTGTTTGCATTGACTTTGCCGAGATTCACTGACCTAATTACAACACAAGAATAATCACCAAACAGGATTTATGAAATAGTTATATATATATATATATATATATATATATATATATATATATATATATATATATATATATATATATATATATATATATATATATAATGTGCCCTAAAATCGAGGTTTCATCCTAAAGACCGAGGAATCCCCAACGCCCTCCACATCTCTCTCTCTCTCTCTCTCTCTCTCTCTCTCTCTCTCTCTCTCTCTCTCTCTCTCTCTCTCTCTCTCTTTCTCTCTTTCTCTGCTCTTTAAACATTCCTCTCGCCTCTTCATATCACTTTCCTTCGCATCCATTTCAGATCATTGGTTCTTATTTGTGTCAGTTTTATGCTCGCTAAACCTCCCCTCTTCCAAAAATCGAGTTGCGGTTACCATACGGGACAATATTCCATTTCCCCTCAAATTCATCGTTTTTCCCCTTCTTTTTATAGCTATTTTCGCTTTCTTTCTCTTCTTGCGTGGATTTTCAAAATCCAGAAACACCGAAGAACCCATAAAGGGATTTGTGTTCGTTATTCGTATATCCCTATCCCTATTCTTCCTTTATCCCCACCGCCTCTCTCTCTCTCTCTCTCTCTCTCTCTCCTCTCTCTCTCTCTCTCTCTCTCTCTCTCTCTCTCTCTCTCTCTCTTTCAAACCCATACAAAAATACAGTAAGAAAGTATTTTTCCCAGTGACTCAGCCAGAAGTCATAACTCAACCCCCACCCTAATTTTATTGGTAATAACAAACCTAATACTACAACTATTTCTGGAGTCAGTCATCCGTCGCCCTCGGAGTTTCCCTTCTACATCTTGGCCCTTAATTCCCCCTCTTAGTGGCCCCTTCATTGCAGCTGACCGCACATTATCAATAATTGAAGGGGCATTCTGCTAGGCTAATCAGAGAGATACAGAGCTTTGGGCGAGATAAAGACTATGCCAGCAGGAGTTTACTTTCTATTAATTACTTTTGTATAAGAACAGAATTTCAATAAATAGGCAGCTAT
>NC_090725.1:255221757-255231757 GCF_036898095.1 Palaemon carinicauda | reverse complement strand
TTTTTCAACACCTTGATGAACATTAACTTTGGGGTCATCAATGAAATGTGAATAATTTCTGAAGGGTGAATAACAAAAGACTCGTGGGAAAAATATAACAAGATTCGTGGCAAAAATTGAGGAACTATACATGAATAGAAAATTGAAGGAGAATTCATTCACAAATGTGAGAATGACGATAATGCACAAGTGTGAAAAACTAAATTTTTTTATAAAGCTTTAAATTGCTGTTGGGTGAACATTTTAGAACTGATGAACAGAACTAATCATTTGTTTTTAGATATTTCTAGAGAAAGAAAATTGGAATTTAAGGAAATTAAAAAAGAAAAACTACAACGGTCTTTTAAGTCCTTAATGATACGATATAATACAGTATAATTATATAGAAAATTTCACAATGGTACCCAAGCTTCATATTCACATTATTTTAGATCATTAAAAAGAATAGTGTATTTCCTATACCAGTATCATTGAGAATATAAACTAAGTAATAATAGTAATTATAATGCAGACACACACACAGACAAATCCGGATCTAAAATCCTGATCCGAAACCGGATCATCTCCAATAGTAAATGGATTCGTCCAAGGCCAAAGATTTATCCGTGGTGGAAATTTTGTCAAAATCAGTTGGGTTTTAAATATATCTTCAAAATCATTAAAAAAAAAAAAAAAAAGCAAATTCGGATCCGGATCATCTCCAAAATTTAATAGGGTAGTCCATGACCTAAGATCTATCTGTGGTGGTATTATCGTAAATATCCGTTGAGTAGTTTGGCGTAATCCTGTCCACAGGCCAATAAATAAATCAATAAATAACCCGACTCGAAAATATAACCTTCTTGACGGAGGAAATAATAATAATAATAATAATAATAATAATAATAATAATAATAATAAAACATGGGGATAGCAACTTCATCCCAAACACTTGGTAATCATAGGAATGAAGATGGACAGAAGAGGAAAAACATTTAAAATAAGTATAGAGAAATGGAAGATTTTCGCATTATCAAATCATACAGTATATGCAAAGGGGCAAAACTTTAATATGGTACCAAAAACCCCCATTAACAAATCAAGATAAAAATTACACATCTCTCTTAAAAATATAGATACAAAGGAGTAAAGGCAAAAGTGAAAGAAAATAGGTCACAAACGCAACTGAAAAAAAAAATTAGTAAAAGGTCAAGGCCAGTTCTAATGTTTCTGCTTTGATTCAAAAGTTTTGCTGTGCTGTATACACCATGGAGAGAGAGAGAGAGAGAGAGAGAGAGAGAGAGAGAGAGAGAGAGAGAGAGAGAGAGAGAGAGAGAGAGACTTTAGCTTAGGGACAAGAGGGGAAGTTAAAACAAACTGGAGCATATATGAAGTAAACAAGAAAAAAGGAACGATGAAAGGGTACACGAACACAGCTGCTTGGATCAACTGAGGGGCAAAAGAAGGACAAACAAAATATAGAGAAAAGGCAGGCAAAAGATTATAACTATTCCCTCGAATTCTCAGATTGCATATTTTGGCACATAAAATATTTAACAAAAAAAATATATACAAGTATATACGTAAACAAATATATATATATATATATATATATATATATATATATATACAGTATACATATACTGTATATATATGTATTTATGTATATATGTATATATATGTAAATATATATACATATATACATATGTATATATGTAAATATATATACATATATACATATGTATATATATATATATATATATATATATATATATATATACATACACGCAAACATGTACTGTACATTCCTATCTACACATACGGTATGTCAATATATATATATATATATATATATATATATGCCTATAAATATATATAATTTGCATACATGTACAGATATATATATATATATATATATATATATATATATATATATATATATATATATATAAAAGGATAACATTAAAAGGGGATGCTTAGACTACGGAGTCAAAATATATGCCTTCCAAGGTTTGAAGAACAAAAAAAAAAAAAAAAAAAAAAAAAATGGTCGAGTCGTGGTTAAGATGCAAAGGTAAGTGGCATAGAAGGAATGACTTTCCGGACAAAAAAAAAAAATAAAAGACCTTTTGAGGCTTGTAAGAAAGAATTTGATGGAGACTGAAGATGTTATTCCAGGCGCTAGATTGGGATGAATGTTATTAATCATATACAGATAACATCATGTGGATATGGAGACCTGATGCCTGAAAATAAGGCAGTTATATTCTGGAGTGAGATAATGAAGATGGACGAGAGGTTGGATGAATGATGGATAGTGAACTAGGGTGCTGACCCCTTACATATACAATACTTGAGCGACTTTTTAAACATTTAATTTGGAGATTGCTGTGGTTATAAGAATGATGATTAACACGCTACATAATAAAATAACTGTAAAAATATGAATACAAGTGATATATTGTGAATTGGCATTAAAAGAATTTGCAAAATTCTGGTTATGATTATGTAAGATAAAATCCTACAAAGCTACTTTATAGAGGTGTAGTTAGGAAGTCGGAAATGTGTGAAATAAAAGAGATAAATTATTTACTAATTGCTCGGTATAAATTGATAGGGTGAGAAATAGTGAGTTAGAATGGAGTGTGATTGTTTTATTGACAATAGGAACAGATTGAAAGTGTTACAGAGGAAGAAGACTAAGAGTGTGGAGTAAATGAAGAAGCTTAGAATGTGAGTGTTTTTTAAGATTAGTTTGATGCAGAGCTAAGAAGCCACATTCTGTGGATTTTTTTTAGCATAAAGTATATCATCCAAATTTCTGTAGGCGAGTTAAAGAAAGTGGCAATGTCTTGGCAAAGTTATCTCGTAGTTCCCATTTTGTTAAATGAATATATATATATATATATATATATATATATATATATATATATATATATATACTGTATATATATATATGTATATATATATATATGTATATATATATATATATATATATGTGTGTGTGTGTGTGTGTGTGTGTGTATACTACCTAAAAAATAATCTACCCTCAAAAGTCCTAGGATTTCATCACCTGAACAAAAGAAGGAAAAAGCCATTTCAAATAGAAAAGTAAAAAAGAATAAAATCCAACAAATCCCTCAAACCAATAAAACAATGGAAATGGATTAAAGGAAGAAACAAGGCCAAAAGCCTTTGGACGGGGACCCACATCCTCTATCTATATTTTATTTATTTTTTTTTTTATGTTCGCTCACAGTATTTCTAAAAGGGATGCTTCAACATTTAGAGGTTCTGTTTGCGCAAAGGCTTTTCCCTAACAGCTGAAAGTTATTATTCTGGGAAGATTTTTTTAAGACGCTTTGCCTCGTTTAATTGCAAAAGCCTGCGGCGCTTTTATCAAGGCGTCACAGGATCAAGATTATGCATGGTCACATGAAAAGGAAGCGTGAGCGCCCATATTCATTCTTTTTTTTTTTTATGCGTAGCTAAGAACTTGGCATGATCGTACATCAACACAACCATGAAAGCATCAACAAAAGAACATGTATGTATGTATGTTGTTATCACCATCATCAGCCGAAGCTAGGCCACTGCTGGACAAACGCCTAAGACACGTTCTTCCATTCCCGTCCGTTTATGGTCTTTTTATGCCAGTGTGTACCCGCAAATTTTCTTAGCTCCTCAATCCATCGTCTTCTCTTCCTTCCCCTTCTTCATTTACAATCCCTAGGGACCCATTCTATTACTATTTTCGCTCATCTATTATCTTTCATTCTCATTATATGTCCTGCCATTGTCCATTCCTTTTTCTTAAGGGTACCTGACACTTGCACGCATTCGTAGCACGCACTGGCACGCATTGATGCGCGAACTCGCGTGAACGAGCCGTGAAAATGTCGTGAACAGTGCAGGAACTCGCGTGCCAGAGCGTGCAATGCGTGCCCAGAACTTTGAAATGTTTAAAGTTTGTGGCACGCATTGGCACACACAAAACAGTCGTGAAATAGTCGTGAACGATGCGCCAACTGGAGTGAACTGGAGTGAACAGTGCGGGAACTGGCGTGAACTGGAGTGAACGATGCGGGAAGTGGCGTGAACTTTATAATGAAGAGAAACAAAAAGGAAACGAAAAAATTAATGAAAAGGAAAGAAAAATAAACCTAACAAATTTTTATATTTTGCTGTTTTAATGTGAAAAAAAGAATGATATCTTATTTCAAATTATTTCTATAACTTTATAATGAAGAGAAACAAAAAGGAAACGAAAAAATTAATGAAAAGAAAGAAAAATAAACCTAATAAATTTTTATATTTGCTGTTTTAATGTGAAAAAAAAATGATATCTTATTTCAAACTATTTCTATAACTTTATAATGAAGAGACACAAAAAGGAAACGAAAAAATTATAATTTTTATATTTGCTGTTTGAATGTAAAAATAAAATGATGTCTTATTTCAAACTATTTCTATAACTTTATAATGAAGAGAAACAAAAAGGAAACGAAAAAATTAATGAAAAGGAAAGAAAAATATAAACCTAATAATTGTTTATATTTGCTGTTTGAATGTAAAAATAAAATGATGTCTTATTTCATGCACACACTTATTTTCCTCTATTACCAATCAAGACACAAAACTTTTGTTTTAAATAAAAATGAACTGAAAAATAAACCCAAGAAATTTTTAAGTTTGCTGTTTGAATGTAAAAATAAAATGATGTTTTATTCCATCAACATACTCATTCTTCTTTATTACCTTAAAATGAAGAGCAAAACAAATTTTTTCTGTTTACTGTTTTAATGTAAAAAATAAAATTTCTTATTTCAACACACTTTTTTCTCTATTACCTTAAAATCAACAGCCTAAAAACTTTTCATGTTTGCTGCTTTTAATGTTAAAATAAAATGCTTTCTTAATACTTGTACATATTTTATGTCTGCTATTTATATGTAAATCAAATGCTTTCTTATTGAAACAAAAATAAAGGGCAACAAAAAATACAAACGAAAAAGATACGTTTCTTCTCCTCAATGCAATGGTGTCTCTGACAGAAAGCATTGTTCTCTCTTCCGAAGCCAATCCAAGAATGTCCTCGGGTTGGAGAAGCCCCGTTTTTATATGGAGTGGCCAATTCGTGAACTGGCGTGAACGATGCGGAATGATGAGCGAACTCGCGCGAACGTGTCGTGAACTTCTCGTGAACTACGCATGCCAATTCGTGCCATCGCGTGAACGTCGCGTGAACGATGCGCGAACTGGAGTGAACTGGTCGTGAACAGTGCAGGAAAAACACCAGTGCGTGTCACAAAGTGGCACGCACTGGCACGCATCAATGCGTGCCAGTGCGTGGCAAAAATGCGCGCAAGTGTCAGGTAGGCTTTACTTGTTGTTATAATATCCTGTTGCTCTTTTTCTGTCTCTTGGTGGTAGCCCCTATTCCTTACAGAGCTCTTTGAGTTGTAACCAGCTTCTGTTCTAAGGCTTTAGTAAGGCTCCAAGTTTCTGATGCATAAGTTAATACTGGTAGGACCATCTGATTAAATACTTTTCCTTTTGAGATATATGTATATATATATATATACAGAGAGAGAGAGAGAGAGAGAGAGAGAGAGAGAGAGAGAGAGAGAGAGAGAGAGAGAGGGGTAACGAATCAAAGTGGCATTATACTTTTTATAATTTCTCTTTGTTTACCAAAAGCTCTCCATCCCATGCTTATCCTTCTTTTAATTTCGGTCTCATAGCCTGTATACTGTATATTTATGTATATGTGATTTATATTAAACACACGCACACACACACACACACATATATATATATATATATATATATATATATATATATGTATACATATATATATATATATATATATATGTATACATATATATATATATATATATATATATATATATATATAAAGCACATTGAAGAAATTAAATAAGGAAGCATAGAATAGTGTCCCGAAGTGTACCCCCTAACACAGAAACTCTAACCCATGACAGTGGAAGACCATAGAACAGTCTATGGCACTACCAAAGACAAAGAGAACTATGGTTTGATTTTGGAGTGTCCTTCTCTTAGGGAGCTGATTACAACAGCCGAGTCTCTTCTACCCTTACCAAGTGGAAAGTAGCCACTGAAAAATTAAAGTGCAGTAGTTAACACCTCTGAATGAAGAAGAATGTTTCAGTTAACTTAAATGTTGTCAGGTGTATGAGGAAAGAGGAGAATGTGTAAAGAATAAGCCAGACTATTCGGTGTATGTGTACGCAAAAACAAAATGACCCGTAACTAGAGAGAAATCCAAAGTACTATTATCTGGCCAGTCAAAGGGCCCAATAACTCTCTAGCGGTAGTATCTCAACAACGGGCTGGTCCCTTGGCCAACCTACAAACTGTAGCCCTATCTTCGTACACTCATAGAACTAAAGGATTATAACCCACTGATATCTACATTTTTTCTCAGAAGTACAATAAACACTGGAACAAGCAACACATAATGGTTATTTTTCTAATAGGTTAAGCAACAAGAGGCTTTTGAGATACTTATCTAATGAATACAGGGTACCATTCTCATTCCGAAAATTCCTTCACGAGATTGAATTTCTAAACGAATTTGAGAATATTAGGTTACAACAACACTGACCCATTATTTCCTACATTTGGGCAATTCCATAACATTCATATTGGTATATTTTTTTATTATTTTGAGGTAAAATCTTATCATATATAAATATGCCTTTGATTCCAACGTTGCAAACATTTGCCACAATAATTCTTAAAAAATGGTTTGATAAGAAACAGAAATCTAGAAATTTTAAAGCTGAATGCAAAATATTTTAAAAATCATATATTCTCTACCTATTGTGAAATATAGAGGCTTGTAAAGATAATTTTCAATATAATCTCAATAATAAATGCCTCTAGTATTACATTGAACTTGATTATAACTAGGCTACATCTGACAAATAAAAGAATCAAATCAAAAGATATAAGCGGCACAATGAAGCAATTAAACAAGGAAATTATATTTAGGAGTAGTTTTTGACAATAATGTTCGCAAGCTTGTCCTGATTATAATCAGGACAAGCTTGCGAATATCATTGTCAAAAACTACTCTTAAATATAATTTCCTTGTTTAATTGCTTCATTGTGCCGCTTATATCTTTTGATTTGATTCTTTTATTTGTCAGATGTAGCCTAGTTATAATCAAGTTCAATGTAATACTAGAGGCATTTATTATTGAGATTAAATAATTATTTAACAATGGTGGTCGTAGATGTAGTGCCACATTTTTGTCAACCAGACTGAAAGAAACTATCATTCACCCACGTAAATGTTACCAGTTTAGCATCAAAGCTATCGGTTCACTGTCATAGCTGGTTGATTGGTTGCTTTTACATGCTTCGTAACTCCCATTGTTATTTGTGCTCTCAGTTGACAATCAGTTGCAGAGCTTTAAGGCTTTGAATAGCTGAACAGCAAAGAAAAGTGCACAGCTTTGAAAACCAAACAGTCAACTTGGTAAGGCTGACACTGTATTCCTATGGCGAATAGATATTGGAAAGGTAATATGAAACGTTTTAAACAAAGAAAAAAACTGTGCCCAAATGGAATTTTAATGGTTGTCATAGAGCCTTTGACTCCAGCTCTTGATTCAACGAACAACAATAATCGAAACTATTTTCATAAAAGTTTTCAATGTTCTGGCTTATTCGCCAAGTGACAAAAGAGGAATATCACTGATATTTTTCCTAAACAGAACACACGAGGGCACTAAAACTGGAAAAAAATATCTCACGACGAATATTGTACTTGTCTTCATACAGAAAACATTCAGGAGCACACCCAAAGCATGGTAATCAAACTGCCCTAACAGAGGCAGCATTTGAGTGGAACATGTAACGACAACCGTTCTCCGAATGAATATTGTATGCATGAACGCGACTGCGATCTGTTTTAAATAATGCAATGACAACGAACATGTCTTGCCGCAGGCTGCTCGCCAGCAAACTCGATTCTTGAATCGTTTTCCATGCAAATGGGATATGTGTAAAGGGAAAAAGTGGCTGCTATCAGACATTACAACAAAGGAGGGATGAGGATTGGAGATAATTGTTTGTGGGGAAGAGAGTAAAAATTTTCCCCTTCACTCTCACTTCTCTTTCTCTAATACCCGTGAAATGCTCCATTTCATCACGTATTTTAAAATTCACTTCTTTCAAATTACATACCTGGGGACACCTTATTTATAGATTACTCACTCCCGTTTCCAATTTAATACAGATAAAAATAATACTTGCACACATGAACGAGTTTGCCGTTGATATCAGTCTGGTGATATATTCCTTTGTTCATTCACAACAGATTGAGACAATATTGGCATTTTGGCTTTGGTATGTCCAATAAACAAGACATCAGAAACAACCCTATTATTCGATGGCGCGAATTACGCAATATGATTTTATAAATTATTTTTGTGAACCTCGGTGGTATCAGGTAATTAACCGAAGTTAGGGGAGAAATGCAAAAATTCTAGAGGGCAGTTAAATTAACTGAAAGGTCACAGCAGCACTTTGCATGGGAAAATGGAGTGGTTATTTGACGTGGAAAATCGAAGAGGAAGGTAGTGTGAAAGGTGAAAAAGTTTATTACATGGAAATCGAAAAGAAAATAACGACGAAGTATAAGCTGCCCGAAAAGGTGGTATCAATGAAATTAAGTTGACGTGAAAAAAAAAAAAAAAAAAAAAAAAATCATAGTCAAAATAGATTATTACATCAATAAAAGAAAACGAATAAATCACGGTGTGGCAAAGGTAGCACAAGAAGAATGGATATATAGTCTTCAAGAAAGCACAAAGTAATTATAATAGGATAATCAATCAAATTACAAGTACTGCAGAGGAGGGAGTCGGAGAGCCAGTTGAAAATAGTTGTTATAAGGAAAAAATGGAATAGTTGTCTAAATGGTTGTATCATAGAATATTACCAAACAAATTCATATGGGATAACCAGATGAAATCAATTTTTACAAATAAAGAAAATATGATGGCACATACCGAAAAAATAAGTAATATATACTTTTAATATATACTGTACAGCAGGACTACGATCATTATATCTTGCATTTTGAATAAAAAATATTCATAAATTTATCAGCGAAATTAACATTGCATTGAATGAAAAAAAAAAAAATATCGAAGACAACACTTGAAAAATAACTATTGAAGTCAATTTTAAACTAAACTGACGATATCTAACCGAGGCCCTTGGCGTCAATAGGCGCAAGAGGAGATGATGATGATGATGAATGTAATTTTATCCAAAGTTCCTTTTCAACGCATAGGAAAACCTTGTTATCATAAAATCTTATACGAAATTAACACAGACTGCATCTAGTATACATTCACCTCCAGGATATTTTGAGAATCTGAAAAACCTCCTCTTGTTCGCCAACTGGAAAACTCGTCGCTAAAATTAATTTGTTTTTTCCTCCTCCCACAGCGGCAAGGAAAGCGATGTGGCTGAAATTTTCATTCATTTTCGCTCATTTTCCAACAATTATAGTTCAGCCCTTATGCGCTGATAACCATCACTTTACTATATTCTTAATAAAAATCAATATAGAAAAATTTCTTTAATTTTCAATATCAGTTTATCGACAGTAGATGAGAAATGTCCGGATAGATATTATGTTAAATCTAATGATGATCATCATATATTGCATTATCTTTAAGAAATAAAAGAATCATATATAATTTCAATAAATGTCAATATAATGAAAAACAGATCTCATAAACCAAGACATATATATATATATATATATATATATATATACACTGTATGTGTGTGTGCGTATACATACGTACTTATTTACCTTTCCATGGAAAAAGATTTTGTTAGGAGAGCAATCTGAATAATTTTAGAGAGAGAGAGAGAGAGAGAGAGAGAGAGAGAGAGAGAGAGAGAGAGAGATAATTGTTATGCTAAAGATGAGTATAAAGAATCACCCAAAGAA
>NC_090725.1:255191757-255214257 GCF_036898095.1 Palaemon carinicauda | reverse complement strand
AGAATTAAGAAAAATCTTATGCAACACGTATAAAGAACTAACTAAACGATGCTGCCTATGCACATCATATAGAAACAGCGCCAACTTATCCAAATAGAGAGAGAGAGAGAGAGAGAGAGAGAGAGAGAGAGAGAGAGAGAGAGAAGCATATTCCGTCAATAACATTGATGAATCAGAACGGATTTCTTCCCACGCCCCCCCCCCTCTCTCTCTCTCTCTCTCTCTCTCTCTCTCTCTGCGTGTGTGTGTGTGTGTGTGTGTGTGTGAGCGACAGAGAATCTATTCACAGGGGGTATTATCCATCTAATCATAAGGTAACGAACGTCTGTTCAATAAATGAATACGTCCAGTAGGCCTCAAATATACATCGGCTGTTTACCTTCACTCCAACCCCATCCTTTCTATACAGTTCCCCCTGCCTTCAATAATGGCATTGTCCTTCTCCCTTACAAGTCTCTCAAACTATAGATCCATATGACGTATAGCAACAATATAAACATCCATATTTCTAAAGCTATGATCAACTGATGAACTTGTTACATCACAATGACAACAATTCTAAAATAGATAAAGCGCATTTTAGATCAGCAACCAAGTTATTTTATTTTATACATGTTTTTAATTTATTGTCTACGCGTGATTTCACAAATTTGTTCGTAATATCCACAATAAAATCCATTCGAAGGTATTAGTATAAATATAACCATAATATAAAAAACGATGAGCCTGTTTTTCTCTTGAATGGGAATCTGGTCATCATAATTGATGGCCATATCACTTCTATTGGGTCAAAATGCCGAGTGAAAAACAAACCCTGGTTCAATGACGATTGTAGCTTATTTGTAGAAACTGGAGGCCAATTATCTTTCGCAGGGTAACAGATCAGACTTGACTTTGAATAACTATATATACTTACCTAAGAGCTTTTGCTCTAATAGTTTATGCTTTCAGGTATAAACCAACGTAAATGTTGGGCTACCCTCAAATCTGCGTTCTTTGGTATAGACAGACGTAACGGTTCCTCTTTTACTTAAACCCAATGGCTCTGTCACTCACTGTCCAAAGGAAAAGGCAACCCTTTTAGTAGATCTGTTTGTCTGTAACCAAAGTAATGAGAGACTTATCTTCCTCATTTCAGTTTTCTTGTGGTCAAATTAACAAGTTTAGCTTTTCGGTCCTGCGAAATTAAAACACTCTTGATGAACCTTGATGCTTGTGGAGGTGTAAACCCAAATTGTATTCTTCCTTTTTTTTAATAAAGGCTGTCGATTTCTTATCTCCCAATTTGTCTGTTGTATGCAGCAATGAAACAAGAAATATTTTCCGGAACTTGTTGGAGAACTATTAGTGTTACTCCATGTATTTGTGGTAGCCCTCGGCACTGCTGATTACAACCCAATTTCCATAACTCCCATATCATCTAAAGTTTTTTAACATCTTTTAGCAAAACATCTAAACATGTATGCTGGAGGTAATAAATTGTTCCCTAGATTATAATTTGGCTTTCGCAAAGGCCTTGGAGCATGTGTTGCCCTTCTGATTGGGGTCAGGAAGTTCGTATGACTGGCCTTGATTTTGGTGCTGCCTTTGACTATATCAATCATGAGGCCTTTGTTTTCAAACTCAAACAGTTGGGTTTGGGTGGGTCTTTTCTTAGAATCATTATTTAAATTATAAGTAATAGATTGCAAAGAGTTGTAGTTGATGGGCACCATAGTGAGTATAGGAATTGATATCTGGTGTTCCTCTGGGTAGTATTCGTGGCCCATTACTTTTCATACTATATACATATGACATGTGATTTGGCCTAAAAAACAAATTGTTGCATATGCGGATGATGCTATTCTCTTTACATGATTTCCAATTGCCTCATCCTGAATATAGATCTGTGGTTGTAGAATTCTTTCATAGGTATCCAGCAAAGTACAAATTATGGGGCATTAAGTTGAACCCTAACAAAACTCTAAATATGATTGCAAGTAGATCGAGGACAGTGGCTCCTCAACGTCCAGATTTCTGCATTGATAATATTTCTTTAACTTTATACAACTCCTTTAAAATTTAGGATGGGATTTTTTATTGCAAATTTACTTTAGAGAAACATTTAGTTTATTCCTTATTGAATTGCAAAAAAAATGGGTTATTTTGAAAGTCTTTTGAGTTTTTTGGCTATCACTGTATTCTGAAGAAATGTTTATATTCTTTCACTCTGCCTTGTTCCAAATATTGTTCCGTCTTCAACTACTAATTCTCATCCTAATTTGTTAGAAAAAAACTTGGTTTATCAATTTTTTTATTAGTGACCTTGATAATTATCTCTTGCACCGTCGTTCAGTTATTCTTTACCATAATCCATAAGCTTTTTTCACAATTTTGACCATCCTTTGCATTTAGATCTTCAAGACTGTACCATCCTGTACATAACAATAGGTATGCAGTTGCTTCTAACGTCCTTGCATTCTCCATTATAAGGCTCAATGCTACACAGTATTCTAGAAAATTTTATTCCGGGTGTGACCAGATTTTGAAATGATCTTCCAACTCTGGCAATTGAAGTAGTGGAACTTCAGAAGCTCAAATTTCCTGTGAATGTTTTATGTTGTAGAGGCTGACATGAGTTTCTATTCATATCTTATATGTAGCATATCTCCTTTAACATTTCATATTCTTTCTTCACTCCTTTTCATATTGTTTATATACTTTTTTTCCTTTCCTTTCCTTACTGGATGCTATAAGCCCTAGGCTTATAGCATCCAGCCTGGAATTTCCAACTAGGGTTGTAGCTTAGCTAGTAATAATAATGACATAGTTGACCGATCACTAAAAGCTATCCCCTCCATGGAATTACCATAAAAATATCCTCCTCAATAACATCATCTAACCATGGCATCTCCCATCTAATCTTGTGCTAAATACGGTTCCTGCTATGAATTCAGACCTATTGTTAGCCGGTCTTAGTAACTTGGGGGTCTTCTGCCTCTGACAGTTGGCCGTAGAGCGGAACAAACCAGAAACCGGAGCAACAAAAACAATTTAGGCGATAATCTTCACAGCCTCAAAGCGAAACTAAACGCTACCGAGGGAGAAGGAAGGGAGTAGGCGGTAGTGTGGGGAAGGGGATTGGGGAAGTTGTCCTTTGGAAGATCTCAAAGTGGTGACAACCGTTCTTCCATTGTCTGTTCCAGCAGGGAACCATTAGGCCCACCAGTTCACAACAATGCGTTTGACTGGTCTCTTCAAATTCCTACAGCAAAGGTTGTTTTAAATTTAGCACAGGAATATGGATACGATGACTTTCTAAATGTTCTTAATTTTTCAAAAATAAAAATTTTAAAATATGTTTTGTAAAAATGTAATTTTTACACATTCATATGGATTTACATAAACGCTACGATAAACACAAAATATTATGAATGTGCTCGGAGCATGTTCCCGATTAGGGTTAACGTCTTCACAGCAACAGTTGCTCGCACAACAGATTTTACATGCTTCAGTAGTGAAAATACAAATGTGGCAGAAACTGCCGGCATTTCCTTTCTTTGAAGTCCAACGACTTTGAGCTGAGAAGTATACCTACCACTTTAACACGTTTCATCAAAAGACTGAAAAATAGTCGACAGCAGTTACTGCAATGTTCATACATTAAGCATCAGCTGGATTCATAATGCTTATGTGAAAATTATAACAACAATTATGAAAAAGTTTAATTGGAAAACACGATATTTATAATCAAAACAGTAGCTGTATAATTTTCGCTGGTAGTATTTTATCGTTGAGGAATAAATAGCCACATATAATTACATCGTGTCATCAGGAGCATATTAAAACGGGGTTTAATCCATAATCTAGTTAGTTCCGGCTATTATGTAAACAATTACCTTTTACAAATAGGGGTATTACTTGATACACCGTTTTCAGGTAGCTTTGGTTAATAGGTGCAAAAAATAAATGCGTGTATACATGCATTTCTATACATAATTCTACACAAAACCGAGTGATACTGTTTATTTTTAGGTATTGAAGCTGGATATTAATTAATGAAAGAATTGCATTTTATAGCCTTCAAATTGGGTGAAATCAATTGCATGGATCAAAACCATCAATATTAAATGCAAACCTCTGGACTGGATTGGAGTTATGGTTTGGGCTTACAGACCGGCGCTGGGACCTTTGTGGCCATTCAGCTCCTAAAGGGCATCTAGAGTAAATAACATATATATACATATACACACACACACACACATATATATATATATATATATATATATCCCTTCCACCCTTCCCAAGTGGTGATACCTTAACGTGGTAAAAGGGTCTGTGTATTACTATGATCAGCAAAGCTGTACTATTAAAGGCCACCCATACTAGGTTGCCTTATTATGAACGATCAGACAAAAGTCTCCAACCATCACCAATCCGCAGTTGACCAGCGTAGTGATGAAAACTGGCCAAAAACCAGACATGAATAAGGATATGTTGGATGGCTTTGTCCTTCACAGGACTAGACACAGCTGCATTTGTTATTATTATTATTATTATTGTTGTTGTTGTTGTTGTTGTTGTTTTATATATATATATATATATATATATATTCAAATAAGCCAAAAAAAAATATATATGGCTTATTTGAATATGAAAAACACGTAAAAATGTGCAAAATTTATCATTAATTGAATGCCAAGTAACAAACTACCAATTAGCTACGATGGTGAAGATGGGTTGATTTCAATTCTAAGTTCAAAATACCTGAATTCGACAGGTATAAGTAGAGAAGAATTGTCATTGACTTTTATCTTTCTTCGTGGCCAAGTGGCTTAGTCACTGTCTATACAAGCTTGCCGACCAGGGTTCGATTCCCGGCCGGAGCCAAGCTCTTGTCTTTGTGTGATTTCGCCTGGGGCTCTGATCCCGAGGTCGTTAAGAGAATCCAGACATTAATGTATCAAAAAAAAAAATAAAAAATAAAATAAAATAAAAAAATATATATGGCTTATTTGAATATGAAAAAACACGTAAAAATGTGCAAAATTTATCATATATATATATATATATATATATATACGTGTGTGTGTGGTTTTTAGCATAATTATACTGCTTGTGCATAAATGCAGATACGTTTGAATCTTTATAAAATCCACAAAGGTAATCTTGGCACTGATTAGTAAAACAATACATTAATGAAAAATCATACGACAAGTGGGGGACAATTAACAGATTCAAGCAATTATGAAATTGCATCATGATCCAAGAGACTGAACCAATCATATAACTGAAACGTATTACCTTTAGCAATCCAACAAACTACTGCTCTGCTCTCTTTAACAGCACCCGAACAACAAAGGATTATGTAAGGTCGACTCTACTGTAGGTGATAACGATAGATTCAACACAATTTAACTTAATGTTACCAAACTCCCTCAGAGTTTACGGTGAGTCTTGGTGGATTTACATTATAATTTCAAATAACTGTAATTAACTACGAAATTGAATATTACTGCAATTTACTCCTTTTGATTACTAAATAGATAATAATTATACAATATTGTCTAACGCTGAGTATATCTTCATTAATAAAAAATAAAGCAATTATCATATTTTCTTTTCATTATATAATTTCCCTACCACCTGTCTCTGAAATGCTTCTAATTTCAAATTACCTAAATTGGTTACTATTGTGTCTTTCGGGTGGATGTTTGTCCTCCTACTGACTCACGAGGGATGTCGATATGAAAATACATAGATCGTTCATTCCATAAGAATTATCCATATGACTGTAATCTTGGCTATTGTTAATTGGAATTCTTAGCATACACTAATCTCTCCTGCTTTAATGAGAGCATGTCAGTTCACGCGTCATTTTATATTCAAAGCATTTATTACACGCATATCATTGGAGTATGGGCCAGTCTACAATATCGTCGAAGAGAATATCCCGTTCACGGCAATGGGAAAGCGATGGGTAATACGGGTTAATAAGGCCAGAAGTTCAGGACCTGTATCGATTAGGAAAACGGAATGGAAAATTATGAACAAAGCCTTTGTCAATCATGGCCCTTTTGAATACAGCTGGGATCAGCTGCCTTGAGAAGGGGTGGTGTGAAATTCTAAATAACTTAATCTGATTTCATTGTTATTGAACATGTTGAATTCTATATAGCTTAAATAGAATCTTTCACAGGCAATGTAGGCAGACGAAGTCGACGAACATCGCCGGCGCATCATTAATATCTCTCTCTCTCTCTCTCTCTCTCTCTCTCTCTCTCTCTCTCTCTCTCTTCTGGCCAAAGCCCATTTCCATAGAGGTATCGAAGGAGGAGTAGGAGCAGCAGCAGCAGCAGCGACGGCAGCTGTTGTCAAGCCATTGGTCGGTCCGAAGCTTTAATTACCAAGAGCTACTTTCCATTCATATCCATTCATTCTAAGCCTAAACCGCAACACACTTCCACCTTTTTCCCCTTTTCCACCCTTCACACCCCCCATCCATTTCTATCCCTTATAGGATACCCTCCCACTACCTCCACCATTGGTCACACACGCCTTTCCCCTTTTCAGACACTCATGAATAATGCATATCCTTCGCAATTTCATATTGTGTTGCACCTTCTTCCCCCCACAATCATAGAATGTTGCATCCCCCCAACTACTTAGTTTTGACAGTCCCTGCAAAATGACGAAGAACTAGCATCTCTCCCAAAAATTATCGGCACATGAAGTCTCTCTCTCTCTCTCTCTCTCTCTCTCTCTCTCTCTCTCTCTCTCTCTCTCTCTCTCTCTCTCAAACACGATGTCACTGTATTCTCCCAAACTGCATAGTAAGGTTCAATCCTCCCCATAAATGGGAATACATGTGCTATAGTTATCTATGATTCACAAACCATTCCTCCTTCATATTAAATCATTTGATGAAGATCTTTCAATTAGCTTTAATAGCACTTTAACATTGTACAACCACACACATGACAAGGCAGTAATTACTATGTAGCTTTCAAATAGACTGTCTTTAATTACTGAGAAGAGCATATTCAATATGTGTATAGACTATCGTTGAGTGGATAAATTCAAAACTATCTTCATCCCTTATATTATATTATATATATATATATATATATATATATATATATATATATATATATATATATATATATATACACAGTATGTGTGTGGGTGTCTGCCTGTGTGTGTAATAACAACTGCAACCGTTCCTAGTCCACAGCAGGACAAAGGCCTCAGACATATCCTTCATTATGTCTGTAGTTTATCCATTTTCATAACCATGCTGGCTACTGCGGAGTGGTGATGGTGGGAGATTTTGGTATGATCGCTCACAGCAAAACCAACCTAGTATGGGTGGCCCTGACAAGTAGATCTTTGCTGATCATGCGATACAAAAACCCTTTCACAATGTTTCGATATCCCCACTCAGAAAGGATATATATATATATATATATATATATATATATATATATATATATATATATATATATATATATATATATATATATATATATATATATATATATATATATATATATATGAGACTTTTCAGTTTGAAAAAGGAGGGGGACACCAGAAGGGTATAGCCTTCCCGTTTCTCAGCAAGTCACTTGAGGATATGATTGCTAGCCGCAACTCTTTCTTTAGTAGTATGTTATGATGTACCCATGGGAGGGATAATCTTGTACCCATTGCATCATTTACTGTGCTTTCGACAGGAGAGAGAGAGAGAGAGAGAGAGAGAGAGAGAGAGAGAGAGAGAGATTTGTATTTAAGGATTAGGGCCATATGGCGAAGGGTTGGTGCCCGGGAGGCATTCAACACAAATGCAAAGGTGCAACTGAAGGAAAACCACGTGGTTGCATTGTAAAGCAAACCGTAAGAAAGACTGCTCCCCAAGAAGGATGAACAGATGCCGAATATTGGGGAAATAGAAGGCAAAAAATGCGTGCATCTAAGGGCCGAAGGGTGCTGCAAAGATCCTTCAGCAGTGCTCACAGTGCACCGTGTGAGGTGGAGTAACTACACGACACTAACCCCCTACTACTACTACTACTACTGAGAGAGAGAGAGAGAGAGAGAGAGAGAGAGAGAGAGAGAGAGAGAGAGAGAGAGAGAGAGAGAGAGATTACCTATATAACGCTCCCAAAACTCAGGGGTTGGGGGTTTACGTCGCTGATTACATTAGACATGAATTTAGCTCTTTAAGCCAGTACTGGGCCCAAGGATGACATTCAGACCGCATGGGTAATTGGGGGGAAACCCTATAACTGCATTATGAAACAAGTTGGAGAGGTTTAGTGAAACGCTAAAAAGAAGGTGCCTCTAAGGGCAGAAGGGACACAGTAAAGACCCTTGAGTACTACCTGCAATGGTTTCCTCTATGAGGCCTTTTTTCGTGACTATTGAAATAATACTTATTACACCCACAATAAACTTATAAATTTTCTAACATTAACACTAATGTTAGATCTGAATGTAAGATAGGACGTGAGGGAAGAGGATGGAGTATTTCAATTTCAGCTGGCCTAGGACGCAATGTAGGTTGAAGACAATTGAACTGGACAACAATAATAGGGGTCTGTTAACACTGAGGGGCAAAATGGAAGATTTGGGAACTAGCTATTATTGATTCTATCTATGCTATATACTACTTACTTTCATCGACTACATTCAATCACAGTAAGGAAGGTTATGCAAATTATCAATCTCTTTTGTGAAATCAAAAAGACCCTCTTCTAGTATGTTAATTTGACCATGGTGGGCGTGGTGACCATATAATGAGTGGTAGTCTAACATTGGTTTCATCGGCGTCACTAAACGTGCAGTGTCAATATCTAGTTTTTAAAATGTTCTAGGCATCCACATACTGTAGATTACTTACGGTAGTTTGATATAGTTCTTACAATCCCGGTCAAAATATACCTTGACCGTACTATCAATATGAAAAGATGACGTTAAGCCATCAGAAAGAACTCGTAAACCTTTTACAAAGTGATGGCATTCCCGTGGGGATCAAGATAACAGTTACAACTGCTTAAATTTCGCCTGACTAGATGTTGCTATATTAATTTGCACTAAACAATAGATTATGCTAGCTAGTTAATTTTGAAACTTGACAATTTTCAAATAAGTCAAACAAGCCGGAGAAACTGTACTGACTGACAAATAATGTAATGAGGTTTGTTGGTTATGGGCCATATCACTAATAATGATTAAAAATAGATTAGGAACAATGGCGCGACCCGTCATGACACATGCTGATTTGGATAATGCTACATTAGCTGATACTTTGTCCACAGACTTGGCAAAGTCAACATAGTTTTTGTCTATCTCGCTACTCGATTTCGGGAATGATCACTGACTCAGTTTAGTTGATCAGCTGTGATAACGTCCGTCGTTATCAGCCAAATACTTTACTATTGCTTTCCTTACGATGATCTCAAAGATCAGATGGGATGCGTGTAATATAGGGCAGTATGATTCTGGTCGATAACACTTGTTAATTAGTCTTAATGCTGGGCGATTGCATGGTAAAAGAACTCTACAATATCATTATTTGGGATTCTCACATTGGCATATTGGGGGTTTCTTCATTTCTTTTGCTTGATCTTAATAACATTGAAGAAAAACAGCCAGGTCAAGGTGCACTTTTAATTGTATCTATTTATTTTTGGTAATTTCTTCCGTAAATTCAATGCTTTGAGGAGTCGGAAGTTCTTTGTCACTTAGGTAAAGAAATGGGATTCGTTCAGGACCTGATAATATAGGCGAGTACCGATTTGGATGGCACTCGCAAATTTAATTTGCTGCAATGATTATGGATCCATTAATTTCAGGAATCCAATACCTTTTTCAACTTTTCGGTGTTTGGATGCATAAGAGAAGAAAAGATCGAGTTGTTTCTTCTATCCTAAAAAGCCTCACTTCCAGTCTGCTTCATTCCCAGCCTCGAGATAATGGAGAAGTCGTTGCTCTACCTACAGTAATTCAGCTGTTAATCTAAAGGCTCAATTCAGAGAAGGCCACCTGGAGATGTTGTACTTAAGATATTTCCTTCACCCAAGTTAGGTGGTCTCTTTGCACATGATATCTTTCATATGCGTTTATTATATCACGCCTATCAATTTAGCTATTTAGCATTCTACTGTAGTTTCTGGAGCATAGCCTTACAATGGGATACTCTGAGTACCAAATATCTGGTTCAGATAAGCCCAATGCATTTAGTAATGATACTATACTGTTTGGGACGTTGCTGAGTGTCCTAATGATACGGTTGTTATTCTTTGGGACTGTAGGAGTGAGAAGAGCAGGAAGGCGCCGTGGAGATGACGGTTACAGGGAGAGGTGTGTGTATGTATATGTGTGTATATATATATATATATATATATATATATATATATATATATATATATATATATATATATATATATATATAGAGTACATTATTTCAACAGGAAAATAAGATCCTCAAAATCAATGAAAAAAATTACCAACGCTATCAAAGGTTTAAAGGCCACCCATGAATGGCAGACGCAAGGGACAGTGACAGTGCCCTAGAGACTGGCCCCCATGGCCACACCTCTATCCTAGCTAGGAACAGGAAGACCAGGCAATGGCTGCTGATTACTCAGCGGAAGGGCCTATAGGTTCCCCCAAACACAACACCCCACCCCCATATCTTTAGCTCACAAGAATGGTGAGGTTGCAGATACTACAAGAAACTATTGAGCTTGAGCGCGACTCGAACCCTTGTCTGGCAGATCACCAGACACGACATTTCCAATAGGCCACGACAACACTACTGGCATGGATACAAGAAATTAAAGAATCAAACCGATATTCCAACTAATAAATGAACAAAAGTACAGATAAAGAAACGAAAGCCAAACTCTTATGTTTTCTTCACATTTCCCTAAAGAGAAATCCTGCTCTTCCTTCCTCCTTCCTCCCTCCCCTCCCGTGACATCCTGCGTCTGCTGAGGAGCCACTTTATTCAGGACATCATGCCAATCCTCCCACTCGTGTTTTCGACGCACAGGACACTTCATTTCCTCTCCTGGAATAAGGTTAGCCGGGAGAGAATATCAACGCATTCAAAAGCTCCAACATTCACACGTCAAGCTTTATTTGACTCACGAGTGGAGTGTTGCCAAGCCAGGAAAAGGAAATTTTGTTGCTTATGAAACGAAAACTACCTATATATATATATATATATATATATATATATATATATATATATATATATATATATATATATATACAAATTTATATATGTATAGGCCTATATAATGTATACTGTTCATACTGTGTACATGTATGTATATATACACACACACACATAAATATATATATATATGTATGTATATATATATATATATATATATATGTATATATATATATATATATATATATATATATATATATACTGTATATATATATATAGGTATATATATATGTGTGTATATAAATATATATACACATATATATGTATACACACACACACACACATATATATATATATATATATATATATATATATATATATATATATAAAATAGGTAACGGTCTACGCCCCCAAGACCTCAGCATGGTAGTCACTCATTTTGGAAAGGGACAAAAACCTTAAATTCTGTTTAGACGACTGTAAGCTGTGCTGCTTAATAGAGCCATTACCAGGTTGCCAAGGCATAACGGAAATGCTGGCAATGTGAACTGTTTTTATCAAACGCCACTTAAATTGGTCTGCGAAATATGGCAGCACCTATGGTTCGTGCATGTAATTTTCTCGTGTCAAAGAATTGAGTATATAATTTAAGATACTTTACATGCAAAAATAAGAATACAATATATGATTATGTTGAGTAGGAAAATAAAAAACAAAGGTAAAAATAATAGACAATATCAATGGTAATAACACATCTATAACTATAGGTTCGTTGCAGCAAAATGACCGTACGTTACACACACACACGACATTAGCTTCCATCACCTCTTAAATTTTTTCTACTACTACTACTACTACTACCAGTAGTAGCAGTAGTAACAACAACAACAACAACAACAACAACAACAACAACAATAATAATAATAATAGGAAAACAACAGCAATAATAACAATACCAATAATATGCCATCAAAGGTTAAGTCCACGCACTAACAACCAGCACCCAACTAAAAAATTTAAGTGATAATTGGAATATAGCTTACTTGGCAGAATCACCAACGTCCGTTGTTAAGAATAACCAGAATCGAGAAAGAAAGCTAGAGTGAAGGTAGCAAAAGTACTACTGTAAATTGCAATTATACCAACACCAAAATATTTTACTATTAATAACTAGCAGGCGAAACTCGGGACGGATGTCCCTCATTAATGTCGCTATCTATAACGCAGTTCACTGTAATGTTGCTACATTTAACAGCATATTTAAGAAGGCTACATTATGGCTATGTCTTTTCAATTGTACATATAACCGCGAAATTTGGCAAGAACAGAAAAAATTGTTTGACACCAATCTCTGAAATTTTTATTGGGAAACGTGAATTATTCTAGGAACAATCTACTCCACCGCCATAAAATAACCATTCAACCCATACCAAAATAAACGTTTGCTGTGGTTTTTCTATGGAAGATATCAACATGAAAATAGGTATGTACAAATTAAATATTCAACCCATAAATCCCTGAAAAACTCATTTAAATATGTGAAGTATTCTACGAATAACTTGCGTCGCCGCCGAAAATTGAGCTCTCGCGGATATCGAAAAATGGCTACTGTGACTTTTCTATGGCAAATATCAATACGAAAATTGGTATGAATATAGTTCACATAACACCCATCAAATCCTGTGAAAATCATATGGATATCTGTAAAACTCTAAGAGTAGTTTGCAGTGGCTCACTGATCTTTTAGCTAAAAGTCGTCACTTACGAACAAACGTGACAGCCAGGGCATGCCTATAGCAGGTATGAACATGAAAATTGGCAGAAACAAAGCTTATATATATATACATTATATATATATATATATATATATATATATATATATATATATATATATATATATATAATCCTTGAAAATTTTATTTGAATATATTAATTGGTATAGGAGTTATTGACCCCGCCGCCGAGAATATCAGCTGTTCCCCCACCCCCCCAAACACCCGCTCCGAAATCTATGGTTAGGGAATGACTGGGCTACGGGTTAGACAAGATATCTTTTTAAGAAATGGCATTTCATATGAGGTCACTCACTTCGTTCGCGACAATAACAACGGCACCAGTAACAGCACTGATGGAAACAATGAGATCTACAATGATGTATTTTTTTTTCTTTTAAAAGAACCGTAATAAGCGCAAATTATACTAGTATCAGTGGAAAACCATTTGTACCTCTAATACGTGCTCAAATGACAAAGGCATCGGGACAACTAATAACAGCGAAAGCAACACAGTAAATAACAGACTCAGTACAAAAATCATCTGCAACAACTCTAGCAGAAGCAGCCAGTATAAGCATAAAGAAAACGATCAGAAGGTAATCGTCTGGTGCGAGAAGGAGTGAAGTTAATAATGGAAACTCATTCTGGGATACATCCATCAGAAAGAGGCATTTTGCGGGTTCTGCCACCCTGGACTAGCCTCCCTAATCCCCCACCCACACCTCTACGGATGAACTCCCTACCCAAAGTTATAAGCCATCGATCATCCCCTCCAACAACACCCCATCAGATCTCTAACCATTAATCCGCAGATGCTATAGTGCGGAATCTATAGCAGTATCTCGTGAAAAATGACCATTTCCCGTAAAAAAAAAAAAAAAAAAAAAAAATAATCCATCATAGTCAGCTAGAAATATCAAAACTTACTTGTGGAATTTATAGGTGGGTAATTCTTAACTGATGATAAAAATCATAAGGTGAAGGCATGCAGTAATAAATAACCTTAAGATATCAGTGTCAGCTGTGGCTATACGACAATTTATACCTAAATTCAAAATATGAGTAAAAGGGGCCTTTTTCATAATAGAGATGATAATAATAACCATGCAAAAACTATTGAAACTGTTGATAAATAAAACAGTTACTTTATGATTGTATTCTATGTACGAGACCAAATCTCCAATGTATCTTCAAGATAATATCTATTAATGAAATCTAATCTTTAACAAAGACTACCAAAAACAGTTTTATACACACACACACACACACACACATATATATATATATATATATATATATATATATATATATCTATATCTATATATATATCTATATATATATATATATATATATATATATATATATATATATATATATATATATATATATCAATGTGAGTAGTTGCCTCAACGTTGTACATGTCTCTATCTCTTAGCAAATGAATATCCATAATAGAAGGTATTTTAAGCTTATCTGAATTTGAACCTGGGACCAGGGAGGCCGTTCAACATCTAGATTACTTACTTTACTTTGATGGCTGCTTTTCCGGTCCCATACAGCAGGTGAACCCCGCTCTCTACAGGACCTCCACGGTGGTTTTACCTTGTTCGTTCAGAGTATTTAACGTTTCATATCGCGTATTGTTCATTTACTGTTATATCGTCACTGTCAAAGGACTCATGAAATAAGAAAGTCTTCAGTTTCCTCTTGAAAGCCTTAATGTCTTCAATCATTCGAATGTTTCGTGGGAGCTTGTTATATAGTCTCGGGGCCGCATATTTAAAGGCTCTGGAGCCTAAAGTACACATAAATCTAGGTTCCAACAGTTTGAAGCCATCTGTAACTATTCTCGTGTCGACACGATTTGTTGGCTGCGCAATATGTAGCAGTTCTCTTAAGTTTTTTGGATGACCGGTTCTGATAACCTGGTGGGTTATTGTACATCGTTCAGCAGTTACAAAGCTGAACGATGTTAGACGGTAAGTTAGACGAAAAAAAAAGCTAAAAAGTGGGGTAGAGTAGAGGGTTAATAATTGACTGCAGATAAGGGAGGAAGGGACTGCAGCCATTCGATGCTACAGTTCACTCCTAGAGGTATGCTGATGGCACTACTATCCTAAGGGAACTTATCGAAAAGTTTATGTATTTTGGACGGGAATAGTCTGACTTCCCATACATAAAATATGATTCTAGACATCAACGAGTGTAAAATGTTTTATATTTCAATAATCCCCAAAAATCAGACAGCTTTAAAAAAAAACCTGGACCATTCAGATATACCGAAAAAGGAAATTTCACCTCGTTAATTTTTCAGGCTATACTTTTTTTGGGTGAGAAACTCTCCTTCATATCCAAATTCAACGTAAATCACGGTACCTTGAAATAACAATAAATGCCAAATGAGGAAAAACACTGTCATTTCGTCAACAGGGTAAAAATGGGAACACTTTTCAGTTATATAAAACACTATATCCAACTCCAGCTCAAAAATATGCAAAACCCAGAATTTTCATGCATTAATCTAGCAGCTTTAATATACAAACAGAACTATTTGCATAAGCAAAACCAACAATTTCACAAACCTGTACCAACATTTATTTTCACACGCTGTTATTTTCATAAATAGTCCATATTAATTAAGTAAATACCAGCCATATACTCAACAAAGGTTGTTAGCACGTACATTTATAATTTTCAGGTGAATTGCAAATATCAACATTCAACTAATTACCTCAGTATCGAGACACAAGGATTTACACATGAAAATGCAGAGGCATTGAACTGTACACGCAACATTAATGAAATAACATGGCACATAAAAGAAACATGCACACAAAATATTATAAGAAACATCAGGATACAATATACTTAAAAGAAAAAACAAAGTTCTGCCCTAAACTTCTAAAGATCGATATAGCATTCATGGAACTGCAGCAAACAAAAGATGTTGACATAAAAAAAAGTGAAGCATCCATGAAATTTCGAACCAGTGAAACAGGCTTGAGTTCTCGGAAATCGCAGAGAGAGAGAGAGAGAGAGAGAGAGAGAGAGAGAGAGAGAGAGAGAGAGAGAGAGAGAGAGAGAGAAATTAGGTTCTCGAGAGCCAGGAAATGACCAAAACTTCCAGAGAATTCGCTTGCCCTCACGCGATAAAAAATAAAGAAAAATCGTTCTGAATTTAACCTTTCCACCACTGACCAAGAAATATAAAAAGAAAAGAAACAGGAAATAAAAACCTTGCCCGTAAAAAAGTGAACAGCAAGAGGAGCACGGACCAAAATAAAACTGTAATATGGGCTAGTCCAACCGTGAGAGAGTTGAAAAGTTTTTGAGTTATCAGGAGGGTTCTTATAAACATTTCAGAAATACTTAAAAGGATAATTTGGCACTGTGTTGGCTCAGTCAAACTTGGAAACAGTTCGATAAACCTCTCGAGGAATTTTTCTGCCTTCACACAATGACCATGGAAACTTTTTCAAATATATATACTTCTGCGGAATTATGATAGCCAACTCTCTAATACTGCAATATTCATATATTTTTCCATATATACCACGCACTGTATATATATATATATATATATATATATATATATATATATATATATATATATATATATATATATATATATATATATATATATATCGTATTTTCATCAGGTATCTTTACACCTCAAACGGGGTCGAGCCGGATACACTTTAATTTTTGGTACTTCAACAAGTCCTTACAGGGTGAGGCTGCTAGCCCCACACCTTTTTTCTTGACCCCATCAGATGATACTACTTAATACGACGATATGGACTTACAGTTAACTATAGATGGACCACTATCCCAAAAGCCTTGCAGCCTGTGCTCTGAGTTACCCGCCTACTTAGATATGCACACACAAACACACGCACACACACACACACACACACACATATATATATATATATATAATATATATATATATATATATATATATATATATATATATATACACGCATTATATATATATATATATATATATATATATATATATATATATATATATATACATAATTGATGGATAATACCTTAGTGCGGTCTAAAGATTCAGGACATCTCTCCATACAAAATGGTCTTCAATTAGTTTTCAGGTTAACAGGGAAAACTGCTTTTACGTTTCTCCATTTAATAGTTTGTGTCAACCCGTATCTCAAAGTACTTTTTTTACGAGATTCTTCGTCAAGACTATTGTACATTAGTTGAAAAATGTAATTACTCTTCAATACAAAAGCTATGCTGGTGAAAATTTAAGGTACAAAAATATCTTGATACTCGAAATTAATCAACAAGATTTGGTGAATGAAAACTAAGATTCTTTGAAATTATAAATTAATTTTGAAATACTTGATTGATTTTTCACATGACTTCAAAAACATTTATGACCGATCTCACAAAGTTTCCCCTTCTTCGATGAAGCTCACGATTCTAAAACTGCTGTCTAGATTGAAGCTTACTCGCCCATTCAGAAAATCCAGATTTGTAATCTGTAATGATCTCGGATTTATTTCCCTTTACAGAGACGCCTATCATAAAGACAATTTGTGGTCTCGAAGCTCCACCATTTTCTTTGTAATGAACCATTTTCTGCTGCCCTATCCTGTCAATCTTTGTTCACGATTTCACAGGCAAAAAGGGGTTAATTGCAGTTTTCAAAACTGGTCTCGCTTGTGGAGCACAGTTTGTTATAGGGGAGCACATAACAGCAAGTTCTTAAGAAAATCTTCTATTTCTGGAAGCAAACGCCAAAATTGACATACACACCCATTGGCAATTTTCTGATGTCACAATCAGTACTTTTGTCACTAAACAACTAAATACACTATTAAGCAATTTCTATAAGAAAGATCAGTATGTAATGTGACAAATTCTATAACGATATTAAAATACAATTTCTCATTGATATCACCGTTACTATCAGAAGCCTTATCTTCTATCACTTCCTAGATCTGTGTCACTATTTCCGATGGAACAGCAAGTTCTTAAGAAAATCTTCTATTTCTGGAAGCAAACACCAAAATTGGCATACACACCCCTTGGCAATTTTCTGATGTCACAATCAGTACTTTTGTCACTAAACAGACTATTAAGCAATTTCTATAAGAAAGATCAGTATGTAATGTGACAAATTCTATAACGATATTAAAATACAATTTCTCATTGATATCACCGTTACTATCAGAAGCCTTATCTTCTATCACTTCCTAGATCCGTGTCACTATTTCCGATGGAACTGTGACGAGCCAAGAGTAGGATGTGACTTAAAGGCGAGATGAAAGCAACTGAGTAACTTTATTACGACATATCGAGTATATATACACACAAGGTCCCGGTACGAAGGTCACAAAATACAGACATGCTATTTCTTGTCAAACCGGCAACCGGTTCTGTTAACAGTTAACAATGGAGTATGCATACATGTTAAAACAATTTGCTGTCAGTGAGTGGGGAGAGCGAGGATACAAAGGATACTATATACAAAAAAGAGAAATGTCGTTACTATGTAAGCTGGTGTGACACACGGGTGGTACATGGTTCCCGCCCCCCAAAAATGACATACTGTACATGTTATATATGGCGCCCTGCTCTAGAGAGGTGAACTGTAGGCGGGTCATCTGGCAGGAGATAAGCAGGTTTTAAATGATCAATGGAGACCCAGTCTTCTTTGCCACGAATGTTTAATGCTTTTGGATTGCGTCGGATCACAAGGAAAGGGCCCGTGTAACGGGGCTTTAGCAGTGGCTTGCCAGTCTCATTGCGGAGGAAGATGTGCGTTGCAGAGTGCAAGTCTGTCGGTATGTGATGCTTCGCTGGGGGCTTGTAAGTCTGGCAGCATGGAGTAAATTTTCCCACGATGTGACGTATGCACTGGAGATCGTCGGAGGAGGTTGCAGAAGGTAAAAATTCGGCAGGGACAACCAACGGGTCGCCATACACCATTTAAGCTGCTGAGACGTTCAGGGCATCTTTAGGAGTGGTTCTTAGTCCCAGAAGGACCCAGGGAAGCTGAGTAAACCAATTGGAGTCCTTGCAGCGGGACATCAAAGCAATTTGAGGATGCAATGAAAACTTTCAAACATTCCATTGGCAGCGGGGTTGTAGGCAGTTGTCTGATATAGGGTGCTACCCAGGAGATTCGCTAATGATGTCCACAATTAAGAGGTGAAAGCAGTACCCCTGTCAGAAGTAATATGCTCAGGGATACCAAATCTTGCTATCCGTCCTGAGAGTAAGGCAGATGTACATGAGGCTGACGTTGCAGTTTCCATGGGAATGGTTTCAGGCCAACAAGTGGAGCGGTCGATGACGGTAAACAGGTAATGATGTCCTTGTGATGTGGGTAGGGGGCCTACAACGTCGAGGTGAATGTGGGTGAAATGACGCTGAAGTTGAGGAAAGGTGCCCACTCCTGAATCAGTGTGTCGATGTACTTTGGAAGTTTGGCAAGAAGTACAGGCGCGGACCCAATCCTTAGCATCCGTAGTAATGACATGCCAAATGAACTTCGTCTTCAACAGCTGTGCAGTAAAACGGCACGAGGGATATAAAAGACCATGAATGAAATCAAACACCTGTCAGCGCATGGGAACAGGAATCCACGGTCGCGGTCTACCAGTACTGACGTCACAGAGGAGGATGGTGTTGGAGTCATCGAGAGGGACTTCTTCCCAAGGGAGGGATGTGCAGGATGTCCTACATGCTTGGTACTCTGGATCCTGTCATTGAGCTACAGTCAAGGCGTTGTAATCAAATCCCAGTTGAACGGTGGCCAAAGTGTTTCTTGACAGGGCATTGGCAAAGGGATTCATTTTCCCGGGGTCGTGTTGAAGGGTGCAATTGTATTCAGCTACGGCGGAGAGATGACGGCATTGACGGGCGGACCAGGCGTCAGACTGTCGAGTGAAGGCGTGCACCAGAGGCATGTGGTCTGTGCAAATGACGAAAGGCATACCTTCTAAGAAATGGCAAAAGTGACGGACAGCCAAGTGCCCCACCAGCAATTCGCGATCAAAGGTAGAATAACCCGATTCTGCCTTGGACAGTTTTCTGCTGAAGAAGGCCAATGGGCGGAGCGAGCCATTTACCACCTGTTCGAGTACTGCACCAATAGCGACGTCGCTGGCATCGGTGGAGAGAAGGAGAGGGGCATGTGGGACGGGAAAAGTGAGAGATGCAGCGGTTGACAGGGCATTCTTTGCGTTGCAGAAGGCCGCTTCTTGAAGGGGACCCCACTTCAGGTCTTTTGGCCAACCCTTGAGGGAGGCGTAGAGCGGAGCAAGAGTGGTGGCAATGGCTGGCAGAAAACGTTGATAATAGTTAAACATGCTCAAGAATTCCTGCAGTGCTTTGACGGTTGAGGGCATGGGGAAGTTCTGAACCGCTGCTACCATCTCAGGGAAGGGATAGACTCCTTCGGGAGTGATGTGGTGCCATAAGAACGACACTTGGTTGGCGCCAAAGGTACACTTGTCGTACCGGAATACAAGGCCGTTTTGTTGCTGGCGGTCGAGCACGATGCACAGGTGACGGAGGTGTTCCTCTTTTGAGGAAGAGAACACAAGTATGTCATCCACATAACATACACAAAAGGGGAGGTCCCCTAAGATGCCATCCATGAGACATTGAAAAGTGGCCCCAGCATTACGAAGGCCAAAACAGGAGTAATTGAAGGTGTATGTAGCAAAGGGAGTGGTGATGGCGGTCTTGGGGATGTCTTCTGAGTTCATAGGCACCTGATAATACCCCTTCAGGAGGTCAACCGTGGAGAAAACCTTCGCTTTGTGCAGGTAGGAGGTTACGTCGACGATGTTTGGGAGGTGCTAGTAATCCGGTTCTGTTTGCATGTTCAGGCGCCTGTAATCCCCACACGGATGGAGGGAGCCGTCTTTCTTCAGGACGATGTGTAAGGGTAAGGACCGTGGGCTGGAGGCCTTTTGGCAAAGGCCCATTTCTTTCATTTTGGCGAACGTCTGTTTGGCGGCTGCCAATCATCTGGTGCCAGACGTCTGAATATGGTGAAAACTGGGGGTCCCGTCGTCTTGATATGGTGATACATACCGTGTTTGGCAGGAGCCCGTGAGCATTTGGCGAAGTTCTGGAAGGAAAACTTCCGGGTAAGACGTGAGGAGGCGGCCGTAGGCATCCGTGGGTGCGCTGATATGGAGAGCGAGGTTGGAGGGGGCGGGTTAAAGAGGTGTCGACAAGTACGAGTCTGCGTTCACCAATTGTAGGTGGGCGACATCGACCAGAAGGTGGAAATGAGAGAAGAAATCCGCACCGAGGATTGGCAATGTGACGTCGGCAACGAGAATCTTCCAACTAAATTTGCCGTTTCCAAACGGTAATGTGAGGTTCTTGTAACCGTTGGTGGGTATCACAGATCCATTGGCAGCTACCAGGTGGACGTTGGCAGACTTAGACAGACTACGTCGTGCCCTAAAGAGTTCCCTTGGCAAAAGAGAACGACAAGCACACGTGTCTATCAAAAACGGCACGCCCGTTCCTGCATCATGTAAAAAGAAAAGGGTAGAAAAAACGGCACGCCCGTTCCTGCATCATGTAAAAAGAAAAGAGTAGAAAAAACGGCACGCCCGTTCCTGCATCATGTAAAAAGAAAAGAGTAGAAAAAACGGCACGCCCGTTCCTGCATCATGTAAAAAGAAAAGAGTAGAAAAAACGGCACGCCCGTTCCTGCATCATGTAAAAAGAAAAGAGTAGAAAAAACGGCACGCCCGTTCCTGGATCATGTAAAAAGAAAAGAGTAGAAACACGGGAGGCCACCGCCACGAGCGATGGCCTGCTTTCACGATTTTTGGCCACTGACAATCCTTGGCACATTTCTTTGATGCAGCCGCGAATCTGGAGTGGTAGTAGTAAAACTGCGACCGATGGGCGGCAGTAAGTGGCTGTAGAAGTCGTTGGTTGGGGCACGAGTGATTGGTGGGTGATGGGTGGCTTTGTTGCCGCTTAAGCACGTCACAGGGTAACGCGTGTCTCCTACGGCATTCACGTCAGCTTCGGTTGAGGTTGAATAGGTGTCCTCTTCATCAGGAGTGGAGGCGTTGATGGAGGTCTTGGAGGCTTTGGTCATCAACTCCTTTATGGGTAAACTATCAACATCAGGTATGGCAGCTCGTACAGGTTCGGGTAAACGGCGTACCCAAAGGGCACGAAGTAGGTTCACCTCACGAGAAGAGCCGTCTGCGGCAGGTTGCATGCGAGCGATACTGGTCATTTCCCTGAGGGCGAGCGAAGCCCTTTGGTTCACCAACGGTTGTTGAGAGAGCTGAAAAAGCTTTGCTATACGGGCTGGTGGCGACGGCGAGTACTGCTACAGAAGGTATGCTTTGAGGGCGTCATACGCTATTGGCGTGTCTCCTTGTTCACAAACCCAGTCGGAGAATTCCGGGAAGGTGTCCTCGGGTATCGCCGCGAGAACATAATCTACTTTGGTGGTTGAGCATGTCACGCCCTTGATGCGGAACTGGACTTCTGCGCGCTGAAACCAAGCAAAGGCCTCTCCGCTGGCGAATGACGAAA
>NC_090725.1:255154257-255184257 GCF_036898095.1 Palaemon carinicauda | reverse complement strand
TTCAAAGACACAAAAACGTTTGTTTTTATCCTTACACAATTTTCAACAGTACCCTTAAAACGATGTTTCTTATTAATAACGAATAATTGGAAAATTTTTATGGGAAAATACCTAAAAAACTGAATACAATAATAATAATAATAATAATAATAATAATAATAATAATAATAATAGTTCACAGCAGCTCATGATTTTGCAATAAAAGTCCAGGAATAATTAAGTAATCACACAATGAAATGACATTATGCTTGGTCAACATACTTTCTTTCACACATCACAATTAACTTGGAGAATTCTACAATAGGGGTTTTATTTAATATAAACTATGTACTTGGGTCCTTTAAACAATTTCAGTTGATATCAAACGCAAGAAATTAGTTTAAATGATTAACAGCTATGCATCTTTATTCTTGAAAGGGTTATAATGAAAATCTACGGTAGCTCATATTATTCACCACAAAATTAATCTTAAATAGATAAAATTATAACATGTTAAAATGATCTTTCTTAAAGGTATTAAAGACATTGAATAACATAGAAATTATCACGCAAACAAAACACATATACATAATAAATAGGAGTGGTTGGTCACGCGCTTTTATAATTTCATAAATATATATATATATATATATATATATATATATATATATATACATATATATATATATATATATATATATATATATATATATATATATATATATATATATATATATTAGCATCACAAGCTAAGCTACAACCATGCATGGAAAAGCAGAATGCTGCAAGCCCATGGGCTCCAACAGGGAAAGTAACCCTATGAGAAAATAAAATAGAGAAATGGAAAATAATTTATAGATAAGTAATGAATAAAACTATAAAATATTACAAGATCTCTAACAACGTTATAATAAATCAGTCTTGTATAAACTATAAAACGAGACTTTTATGTCAACTTGTCCAACAGAAAAGCATTTTTAACAAGTTTGAACTTCTGAAGTTCCACCAATTCAACCGCAAGATTAGGAACATCATTCCACAATCTGGCCATAACTCGAATAAAACTTCTAGAATACTGTGCAATATTGTTTCTTATGATGAAGACAGGGACAGGGTGACTTAAAAGTAAATGCACTCCTAATACTACAAACGGGATGGTACAGTCTGTAAAAATCTGAATGCAATGAATGGTTTGAATCATGAATAATCTCATTCAGATACCTAAAGACGGTGCCAGAGGTTGATATCAAGCAAGATCAGGAATAAAAAAAATTTGGTCGATTGTTAGTTTCCCTCCAACAAATTACGATGAGTCAGCACCTGAAGACCAAACAGGATAACAATATTCGAAGCAAGGTAGAATGAAAGGATTAAAACATTTCATCAGCATAGATTGATCATCAAAAATCTTCAAAGATTTTCCCAATAAGCCTTTTCATTCTTTGCAATGTTAAAGGATAAAGACGAGATCGAATGTGCTTCTCAAAAATAAATTTGCAATCAAGAATCACGCCTAAATTTTAACATAGTTTTATATAGTTAAAGAGACATTTTTAATGCAAAGATCTGGATGTTAAGAAAAAACCTACCAATGTCACTCCCATCTGTTCAAGTTAGAAAACATTGGTTACATAATTAATTAACACGGCCATAGGCAGTACTAAATTCACGACCTATCTTAATTAGTAACGAAACCACAGTATGATCAGACGTCCCAACTGGAGGACCAACCTTGCTTGTTATAAAACCAGAGTCAGTTCGTACCAGGTCCAAGCAATTACCAGATTGTGAGTAGCCTTAAAGATAAACTAAATTTAACCACTCTCTATGGTGAGCATTGAACTCATCACCAAGCACAAAAGGGGCTTTTCTATCATCTTGTATCGTAGCCATAATGGTAAGAAGACAGTTGAAGATGAAATCATTCAAATCTGGATTCTGATATATGGAACATAAAAGTGGTTATTACTGCCACATTCTTTTATGACCTGAATCTTAAAACACCCACATTCAAAATTACTGGTTTCTGAAAACCTGGAATAAGCAGCTCAGTTGAATGCCTCATTTTAGAAACCAAAGTTTTTAACACAATAGGATATCATACTGTCTGGAGGTAACTGTAAGGTCTCTAATATTGTCATGTAGTCCACGAATATTGCAATCAAGAATAACTTGACGACATCGCGAAGTCATGGACGTATTGATCCTGGATATTGCTTAATATCTCCAGAAAAAACATATATTAAAAACAATAAAAAAAAGTTTCATTACAATTGAAAACAAACTTAAGAATGTGTACGCGACTATACAGAGAAAAATAAAAATGCAACTCACAGACTAGACTAAAGGGAAAAGTCAAATAAAATGGGTCAATATGGTTGAGCCGACACACTATGCAGTGATAGGTACCTTCCAGGATAAAATATATATATATATATATATATATATACATATATATATATATATATATATATATATACAGCATATATATATATATATATATATATATATATATATATATATACAGCATATATATATATATATATATATATATATATATATATATACAGCATATATATATATATATATATATATATATATATATATATATATATATATACAGCATATATATATATATATATATATATATATATATATATATATATATATATACAGCATATATATATATATATATATATATATATACAGCATATATATATATATATATATATATATATATATATATAGGCTATATACAGTATATATATATATATATATATATATATATATATATATATACATATATATATATATATATATATATATATATATATATATATATATATAAGTGATGTGTTATTACAATCAATGAATAAACAGGCAGCATCAGAAAGTTCCTAAAAATTAAATTACCTGTGACACTAATGGCAATAGCCGAACAGCAAACTTAACTACAAAGAAAAAGAAACAAACAAAATAACGAAAGGGCCTACCACAATCGAAGCCCTCGTATCCTATGTATCTGGTGGAAAGGCGCATTCATACAAGTCCGTCGACAGCAGCTGCTGTGTGAAAAAGCTCATGCACACAACCATAACATTCGCGTCCCAAACCCGCTCACTCACCCTCCCTGATCCGACACTCCCTTCATTCCACTCACGTGCAAAGGGGCAAATACAGGCCAGCGTAAACAATCCTCGGTGTAAAGCCACTGCAAGTTTGGCAAAAGCTTCCAGTTTATTGAAACTTGTTGAAGTAATGTGATTTGTTACGTCATATGTACGAACCTAGGGAAACTCATAGTACGGAAAAACCTTAAATCGCGCATCTTGCTGTATTCATCTAATTTAGTGTGTAATACTTATAACAAACTGATCGAAAATTATGATATCTATTTTCCGCTTATTTCCAAAACTTCCTGAAATGATTTTTCTAAGGGATTAACAATTTCTTTATCGGGCTACCTTGTGTACTATTTTAATCAGTTCCATCAAATCTTGTTATTCTTTCTTTCCACTAACCTTCTCTCTATCATATTCAAAATTCCCTTACCTCATACCTTCAAATCTCTTCCATCACATGTATCCACCAGTTGATTGGAGGAAACTGGGAATATCCCCAGGTGAAATGAGATTAACAGCATCCCATTCTACCCATGTTTAAGAGGCAGCCATCAACCAACATTCAAAACCAACCGAACCCGAGGACAACAACCCACATGATCCCACCCTGCCCCTAGGAGGTTTGCCCCTGTCCCATCCATTGTCTTTCCCTAGACCATTAGAAATGTGGGATTCGTCAACTTCTGAATTTCTATTTTACGGAGCCGATGGATAAATTGAGGTGATATAAAGTGGGATAAAATGGCTTTCGACAACAGTTGCATTCATTTTACTCTTCTTTTCAGTGTTGGTCGGACATCTTATTAGCAACAACAATCACGCCACACTGGTAAGAATTACCTACTATTGACGAGAGGCCCTTTGCGTCAATAGGCGGAGGAGGAAATGATGATGACTATTGACGTATTTCCATGAATAGTAGTTTCTCTTTTTCTTTGTTTGAGTTGTTTTCCGTTCCTCAGTTCTTCACCATACTCTATATAGCACCCAATAGTAAATTGACTTTACGAATGTCTAAATCAATTAAGTAAATTTTACACTTTAACATAGATCTATCATGTCATTCAAACACTAAATTAAATTGTATGCAAAAGAATTATCAAAATAGTAGCAAATACATTCTGTGGACAATAACGTATTGGAAAAATAAAAATACATGCAAGACTAAACAAACACAAAAAAAAAAAAAAATACAAAATCACAAATGGATTCTGTATCAACACCAACACGGGCAAACTGCTTTACCATCACTGAGAAAACCTGTACTACTTAGGAGTTATTTCCAATGCAGTCTAATACCATTGATACATCCTAGACTCTTAGAGAGAGACGTTTGCGAAATGCTTTTCTCATAACTCATTCATATCCAGGACTCACACAAAGGCTTGGCCTTTCCGCTCTGGAAAAAATACATTTTCCTCATTCCTTCCTCTGCGTTATGTTGTTGTACCATATTAGCTCATTACATCATGCCAACTCCACATGGCCTTCTATTCAGGCAAAAATACCTAATTGCATCGGTGATTAATTGCAAATGGGGTATTTTCATCTTGCCACGGCATAATGATCTTAATCATCAGCAAATTCCGCAATGGTAATTGTGCACTGAGCCTTCATGAAATCATAATTAGATTTCGCTCTAACTCAGTCCGATGCTTTGACTATTTTTTTTTTTAACAGGAGAAGAATTTGCTTAAACTTTGAAGTACCATTTCCATTTCGAATCTCTTTTACCGCATCACATCTAAGCCGCATTTATGGTGAAATTTATGTGATGGAACAACCACGCATCAGTGAGAACGACATTACACTAAAATAGGTCATGCATGAAGACTATATCATAAATTCAAAATTGTATTACCAAACCATGATACAATGTAATGATAACAGCTGGACTCGTATCTCAACCTTTAATGCATCCATGGAAGGTGGGTCCGATTTTCCTAATAGACCATACCAAATTTGCTTTGCTAAATAGAGTCGTGTCAATCATGAGAAAAAAATGTTTCTGCATGATTTTTGTTAACATTTTATCGTTTTCACTATCTTTCACAATTATACTTCTCTCCAGGGGTTAACTACTGCAATGCCATTGTTCAGTAGCCACCTTCCTCTTGGTAAGGGTAGAAGAGACTCTAGTCTTGGATAGTGCCATAGCCTCTGAACCATGGTCTTCCACTGTCTTGGGTTAGAGTTCTCTGCTTAAGGGTACACTCAGGCACACTTCTATCTTATTTCTCTTCCTCTTGTTTTGTTAATTTTTTGTGTAGTTTATACAGGAAATATTTATTGTAATGTTACTGTTCCTAAAATATTTCATTTTTGCAAGTTTCCTTTCCTCACTGGGCTATATTTCCTGTTGGAACCCCTGGGCTTATAGCATCCTGCTTTTTCAACTAGGGACGTAGCTTAGCAAGTCATAATAATAATAATAATAATAATAATAATAATAATAATAATAATAATAATAATAATAATAATAGAAAACCTGTTGCTGGAAAGTTAGAATCTTTGAGGAAACATTATTTTTTTTTTCAGGTTAAACACTCAATTAGTCCAACTATAAGGAGCAGAATATCCGTTAACGGCCCCCTCATGTATTATTATCTTTAAAAATATAATTTTTATATAAGTGTGCAATGTAATTCATCAATAAGGAATTTCCCCAAATCCGAAATGTTCCAGAAGAAAATGCGACATTACTGTAACCCAGTTCACCTCAATGGTAGTTAGTGGCAATGTTTTAACAAAGAGCCCTATGAAGAACAGAGAGAGAGAGAGAGAGAGAGAGAGAGAGAGAGAGAGAGAGAGAGAGAGAGAGAGAGAGAAGCAGGTGAAGAGTCGTCGACTTATGTGACAGATAATGGCCTTTAATGAGAGCTGGATCTCTTTCCTTAAGACCAAAGGGATTCAAACCTATAATCCTTTAGGTGCCATACAGGATTCTAGGAAGGATTAAATACAATAATTTATATCATCACCAAATGGACGAGGCCTTTGCGTTTGTAGTTCCATACCCTAAACCTAAACCAAGGAGGTTAAATATGCCTATCTAACCTACCTGCCCTAATTCCACGATAAAAACCGTCCTTCGATCAATTTTAAATTAGCTTTATATATCTCGACTCATTTCACCAACGACAGAAAAGACATCTAAATGTTATTTCTTCTCTCTAATCTAGAACACTTTCTTCATTATTCTTTTTGACATGTTAGCTTTCAATGAGACAATTTATTTACTTACCGTTACCTTCAAATAACACAAACGGAAGAAATATAACATTTGATAGACTTAATCTATTTTTTCTCCAAAATAACTTTGAACTAATATTTAAATGTAGAAGTATGATCGTATTTTCGATTGACATTAACAGCAGAAAGTTAAATTCAGGAACCTTCAGACCTACCTTGAACTGAGGTATTATAATACAACTAATTTCATTGCATTAATTGCGGCAGTTTTGCTTTAGTATTGATTTTAAAACGTTGAGTACTCTTCAACCAGAGATTGTCCATCTTCCCTGAGCAACAGGAAGATAACGAAATCATCATTTTCGAGTTATTCTTATTTCTATAAAACCCTCAAATCATTAAAAAAAATTATAATCTAACCAAAGTAGCAAAGAACTAGAACAACAACAACAATAGTTCCTGGCCCGCAGCTTGAAGGTGTAATGGGGGAGCAGCAGACCGTAAATCCATTTCACAAAATAGCCACTACTGAACCCCAGGTAACAACAATCCTGCGTAGGACTGCTATGAATCCATTCAAATAACTCGTTACAGAACTGTGGAAAATATGTGCCCTTAAACAGTACGTCTTACAAGACGCGCTTCAGGCATTTAAAGGGGAGAACGGACACTAAAAGTTAAAGCGTAATAAGCTCCCACGAAACATTCGAACAATTGAACACATTAAGGCTTTCAAGAGGAAACTGAAGACTTTCTTATTTAAAAAAAAATCACACAACAGTGGCGATTTAACAGTAAATGAACAATACGTGATCTGAAACGATAAATATTCTGAACGACCAAGGTAAAACGACAGCGGAGGTCCAGTAGAGAGTGGGGTTCTCCTGCTGTATGGGACCGGAAAAGCACCCATCAAAGTAAAGTAAGTAAATATATGTTCATGTACGAGATGGTGCATAATGGAGATACAAAGGTACGGACACAAAACAAGAGAGAGAGAGAGAGAGAGAGAGAGAGAGAGAGAGAGAGAGAGAGAGAGAGAGAGAGAGAGAGAGAAATATCTTCTGGAGAAGAAGCAACTAAACTTGCCAGGAAGAAATATTAAAAGTGCGAATGGAAGATAAAAATATAAAGAAAACAAATACAACCCTCACAGTAAAGGAAAAATAAAAGAATATAAAAAACAGGCGAGCATAGAGGTGAACCGAATATGCCTGAGAGAGAGAGAGAGAGAGAGAGAGAGAGAGAGAGAGAGAGAGAGAGAGAGAGAGCGCATAGCGGTGAACTGAATAAAAAAAGAAAAATATATGTGAACTGAATATGTGAAGAGAAAGAGGGAGAGATAAACAGGTAAGCATAAAGGTGAACTAAATATTCAGAGAGAGAGAGAGAGAGAGAGAGAGAGAGAGAGAGAGAGAGAGGTGAACTAAATATGCGAGAGAGAGAGAGAGAGAGAGAGAGAGAGAGAGAGAGAGAGAGAGAGAGAGAGAGAGAGAGAGAGAGGGGTGAACTGAATATGCGAGAGAGAGAGAGAGAGAGAGAGAGAGAGAGAGAGAGAGAGAGAGAGAGAGAAGAGAGAGAGGCCAATTCTTATTTAAAGATTTAAAAAAACTAAAAAAGTAAAGAACAAAATACGCAACTAAAAAACATGAGTGAATTTCAAAAAGCTGAGCGCGATTTCTCTGTTACTGTTATGATGGGGACCTCGGGGGCCAAACACCGACAGGAAACGATTCCAGCCCGAGATATACGAACCATAAAAAAGGCGAGGTGAGTGTTTGAACGCCCGACGAACTTGTTTGAACGACAGACGAACGAGTAAATGAGAGACAGAAAGCGCACGGCGTTCGTGCCCCCAGAGATTAAATTGAAAACGGCAGTGGAAAAAAACTACCACAAGGGTTTTATTCTTTCTTCGTACAGAGTTTTGTATCGAGTGTGTAGAGAAAACAAAGAACGGTTACCATAATAATTGTTTGGCTCACGAAGAGCGGAACTGCAGATCAGTCAACTCTCTATATAAACAAAACTGAGATATAAAAACTTCCCAAGAAAGTGCAGGTAGCTACATGTGTTTTAATTGAAGAAAAAAACCTTGATCATCCATAAAACCAGTTAGCCCATAATCTAAATATTGCAGGCTACTTTGTAACTACTGTTCTTAAAATATTTAATTTTAATTGCTTATTACTTGTTTTGTAGTTTATTCATTTCCTTGTTTCCTTTCCTCACTGGATTATTTTTCCCGTTGGAGCCCTTGCGCTTATAGCATCCTGCTTTTCCCACTAGGATGTAGCATAGCTAATGATGATGATAAATAATAATAATAATAATAATAATAATAATATTGTAATTGAAGTTTCAAAATGGAGAGAGAGAGAGAGAGAGAGAGAGAGAGAGAGAGAGAGAGAGAGAGAGAGAGAGAGAGAGAGAGAGAGCTTAGGGACGTAGAGGAGAAAGCAGAATGAATTAAATCTCGCAAGCGGTAGGAGGGGAAAGCAGAGGACAACAAACACTAACAATAGATGGTAGAAACCAACACAAAAGCCAATCAGCTGTTCAGGGTTTCCTTCCCTCAATCTCCACCCTCCCCCATAATCCACCTAACTCCCTGCAGTACCCAAAACCCCAATGTCTCCGTCCCGTAATATTCCATCCCCCAGCCCTAGCCCACTGGGCCCACCCAAAAGGCCTGGGAAACCGAACTGGTTGAAGTGGTGGAAGCTCAGAGCATGAGACAACTAACTGGCTCACCATAAGTCCTAAGCGTGGAATCATAACCAGATACCGGTGCTTTCTTACCCTCTAGTCCTAAATGACCCTCTCTTCTGGGAAAACTTGCCAATTGCTTCATTACCGGTTGATTGATTGCGTTACAGAATTTCTAATGCGTTACATCTCACAAGATTTCCTTCCGTGGGTTGATTGACTTCGTGGCAAAAATATTCATTTTGTTCTTTTGAGCTATCAGGAGCACAAAAATATTGATTTAGACTTCTTTACTCCCTTCGAACCGTTTTGCATAGTTAATATGTCGGTATAAGATGTCCATGGTTATATTTATGAATTACAGTACTTCCATTTACTGGTCAGAACTACTCACAACAAAAAAGTTAAGTAATAGATGAACAAATAACGTGAAAATAACTAACTAGAACTAATTACAAATTTTGATGTTCGATAACTCAGTCAGAAGCTTTGTTCAATGGCATAAACTCTCAAAAATACTAAACCAGATTAGAAGAAAACAACATTAAAGTAATACTGTACCAAAGAAGGAACAAATATGAATTTTATGCCTCCAGAAGTTGGATTAAATTTAGTCTTTGTATAATAAAATAAAATTTCTATACTAAATTATCTCTAATCACCACAAATAAATACTAGTATAGCAACTATAAATATCTCTTTAAAAGGTTAAAGGTGTCTGGTTCCAGTTCCATCAGAAATGATGCTCACTAGAATGGCAGCCGGGCAAGCCCAACCTCCCATTGTGGTGCCCAACCTCCAATAGTGGTGCCCAACTATAACAGTAGCCTCCCCAGTAAACAGCTTAAACTCACGGTCCTGGCAGGGATCAATTTGCTGTCATGCGAATGCTAGGCGAACACGTTGCCATTGTGCTAGCCAGGTAGCTTGAAACTCCCTATAGCAAGTGAGTAACAATAATGATTTTTAAAATTAATTCAATAAATCAATATGTACAGTAATAAGTAAGCCTACAATGAACAATAATACATACAGTAATGTATATTAATTTGCATCCTGACTACTAATGTAAATTTCAAATACAGTGATAGCTTCTGCATATAAAACTTTCATGATGCGAAAAGAGATGTGATGATTTTTCTGACTCATATTGAGAAAAATGTTTCATGTTACGAAACGAGGTACAATACGAGAGCCCGAAACTTATTCTAAAATTTGCACGCCTCCAGCCATGAACTCGCCACCATCCTCCAGCGCTCCCATTGGTTATTTCCCTACTCTGATGCTAGTTACCACCATGAGATCCTGCTCTCCTATTGGTCAGCAACTATCCCATCATGCATCTACGTATCGGCGTCCCTTGATCATTTGGTTTCAGTAGCGCTATAGTTCAGATGGAATTTATGTTAATGATTTCGCTTTCGTGCTTTTAGTTACTGACTTGTATTGTACTGCATTATTCAACACGTACGTTATTAGTCATGGGTCCCAAGAAAGTTGCTGATGTGCAGGGAAAGAAGAAGATGATGTTTTCTATGGAGACGAAGCTCGAGATAATCAAGAGGTATGAGGCTGGCCTGCGGTTAAGTGTGATCACTAAGGAATATGCCCGAAATACATCGACAATGGGAACCATCCTTAAACAGAAGGAAGCCATCAAAACAGCAACACCTTCTAAGGGTGTGACTGTTTTCTCAAGCAAGAGGAGCCATGACCATGATGAGATGGAGAAACTGCTTCTTGTTTAGATTAAGGATAAGGAAATTACTGGAGACACAATCACCGAGACGATGATCTGCCAGAAGGCCAGCACAATTTTCAGTGATCTTGTGCATGCTCAGGTTGAAAACGACGCAGAAGAAGAGATATTGAAGCAAGTACCCCTAAACTTCAAAGCTTCTCAGGGGTGGTTTGAACAATTCAAGAGACAGTCTGGCATTCATTTGGTGGTGTGGCATGGGAAGGCTGCCAGCTCGGACATGAAAGCGGGCAATGCCTTGTTAAGACGTTAGATGAGTTAACTCTCCAAGAAAGCTACAGTCTCAAGCATGTCTTCAACTGTGACGAAACTGGGCTTTTTTTGAAGAAAATGCCACGTCGGACGTACATTATGGCGGAAAAAAAGCTCCTACCTGGGTATAAGCCTATGAAGGACAGGCTTACCCTTGTACTCTGTGCAAATGCCAGTGGGGATTGTAAGATGAAGCCCCTGCTGGTGTATCACTCGGAGACTACTCAAGCCTTCAAAGCCCACAAAGTGCTTAGGGAGAAGCTTTCAGTGATGTGGAAGGCTAATGAAAGAGCCTGGGTAACAAGACATTTGTTCGCCAAGTGGGTATATCATTGTTTCGGGCCGACTGTGATAAAATATTTGGCAAAGAGGTGCCTCCCTTTGAAATGCCTGCTGGTGAACGGCGATCTGAGGCAACGATTGGAGAGCTAGCGATCAGCGAACAACAAGTTGGTGATCGGCAATCGACAGGTTGGAGTTTGGCGAGCTGACGGCCGTCAAACTGAAGATTGGCGATTGTCGGCGATCGGTGAGTTGACGATTGTCGGCGATCGGTAATTGACGATTGTCGGTGATCGGTGAGTTGACGATCAGCGACTGATGAGCTGACGAACGGGGATTGACAAGCTGGTAATTAGTGAGCTGATGATTGGCGAACTGAAGATCAGCAACTGTCGGCAATCGGCGAATGACAAGCTGATAATCAGCAACTGACGAGCTGATGATCGGCGAGTTTGAGTTTGGAGAGCAGATGACTGGTAAACTGAAGATCGGCGATCAGCGAGTTAACGATCGGTGAGCTGGCAATCAGCAATCAGCGAACGGAGATCTGATAATCAGCGAACTGGAAATCGGTGAACGACGAGCTGGAGATCGGCGAACGACGAGCTGGAGATCGGTGAACGACGAGCTGGTGATTGGCGATGACGACGACCTGGCGAGTAGGTCTGCTCTTAAGATGAAGAACGGGAAAAGGATGAATTCAATACCCGCCGATGGAATCCCCCGAAGGGAAGACAAAACAGGTGATGGTAGTCCCCCTGCAGGCGGGAAGGAAACCAACAACTGCAGCCGCTGTCAGCAATTCTCCCCGCAAGCTGGGTGATTGTCGAACAGTGGCTGGTGTAGACACTCTCCCAAGGAAGGGAAAGTTCAAACAACTGGAGGCAAACCTCAGGGCAGCACTCTCTGCTTCCCTTCAACGAGCTCAATCTTAAATTGAAGGTTCACATGTGTTGCCTGAGAGACGTAGCCGAAGCTTGTTTCTGGGTTCTCCCAGAAAAGGTTATCCGAAAGAAGGACGGGAATGAACGAATCCAATTCCTGCCGGAGGAATCCCCCAAAGGGAAGATCGAAAAAGGTGAAGGAAGACTCTCCCGCGGACAGGAGAGGCTACCAACATCTGCTGTAGCTGTCAGCAATTCTCCCTTTAAGTGGGAAGGTTGCCGAACAGCAGCTGGTGGTGGGACTCTCCCTAAGAAGGGAAAGTTCCAACACCTGGAGGCTAACCTCCGGGTAGAACTCTCTGTTTCCCTTCAACAAGCTCTATCTGAAATTGAAGGTCAGCATATAGTGTTGCCTGAGAAAAGAAGCCGAAGCTTGTATCTGGATTCCCCCGAAGGGTTTACTTGAAGAATGAACGTCAGCGTGAAGAACAAAAATGGATGAATCCAATTCCTGCCGGGGGAATCCCCCGAAAAGGAGACCGAAACAGGTGAAGGAAGACTCTCCCGAAGCCAGGAAAGGCCGGCAATACAGTATTTGCTGCCGTTGTCGGCAATTCTTCCCGCAAGTAGGAAAGTAGCCGAACAACGGCTGGTGGAGTGACTCTCCCTCAGAAGGGAAAGTTTCAACAACTGTAGGTGAACCTCCGGGCAGAACCCTCTGTTTTCCTTCAATGAGCTTTATCTCAAATTGAAGATCGACATGAAGTTTTGCCTGGGAAACAAAGCCAAAGCTTGTTTCTGGGTTCCCCACGAAATTGTCACCAGTAGAACTCCGCAGAGTTCCGAACAGCCATTGCTGCAGAGGTCAAGGACTACCGTAGACACAGGCGAAGAAGATGAAGGCTGGCAAGAACATCTGACTTCATACTCCAACGTCGGCTGCTAGTGCTGAGGAAAGACAAAAGAAGAAAATTCAAAATTTTCCCTCCTCCCCGGGGGAAAACTTAACCTGCAGATGGGAGAGGTTCCCCCGAGAGGTGCAGGAATCCGAAGTGTCATCAGCGATGAGGAGTAAGACCGAAGTCCAACTCTGGGTAAGTCACAAGAGGTCTTCCCCCACCAGCCTATGGTTGTCCCCATCAAAGAGGAAGAGATCTAAGAGAAGGTTTTTCCGCTTTCCGCCCTCGAGACACGCCGCAAACACTGACACTATGAAACAGCAATGTTCACTATAATGAAAAGAAAATGCTTATATATATTTCAAAGCATTCCAATAATGTTTAAATATACAGTATTTAGAAACATATGAAATGTCAAAGCCCAGTAAAACAGTTGAGAGGAGAGAGACACAGAATGTCTACTCTCTCAGAGCCAAAAGAAAAACGGTATCAGAATACACAGGTGTTTGTGAGAGGGGTGGTCAGCAGTGGGGTAGTTCCACCATGCCCTAAAGTCTTATGGCTAGTTTTAGCTCTACCGAAACGCTAATCCCTATTAAATAACGTGAGGTTTGTTTAGTGACAGAACAAATAAGTTTTTTTTACATCACTTTTTTAACATCACAATATGATTCTGCACAAAAATGACTGGAGCGGAGAGGCCCACATGACAAGAGATGATGCAAGACTGAGGCTGAGTGAGCGAGAGATGTTGTGTTATACTGTGTGGAGAAGGAAACATAGTAAAGCAAGCTGGGTGCAAAGGTAGTGCGGTTGGTTTGAAATCGTCGGGCTGTGAAACCACTTATCACGAAACTGCGAAATCATGATTTTTTATTTAATAAGTTATGTGGTTCTCTGTATCACATATGACCACCCAAGAAGACAGAACCTGCAAATATTGAGGGCTGACTCTATAAATGTAGGTACACTACTGTATAGGGTACAGGTATTTATTTGTACAGTACTGTACTCTATAAGTGAAGGTAGCCCACACTATTGTATATAGTATAGGTATTTGTATGAACTGTACTGTATAGGGTACAGTAATGTATGAATGGTAAGGGATTGTTTTCTCTCTTTTTTTAAAGTATGAGAGAGAGAGAGAGAGAGAGAGAGAGAGAGAGAGAGAGAGAGAGAGAGAGAGAGAGAATCAATGTTAAACAGTAATTGAATGCACTGTTTTTGTTTTTCTTTAAAAGAAACAATTATTACCGAGATATTTATGTTTTTAGTTTATAAAATAAGCTGTATATCACAATTTTTGGGTTTGACCCATGTTGTCTTGATGGAAGTTCCTTCGGGCATCTTCCTACTGTATAATATTTCTGTGAGTGATATTACAAGAGAATTACCGTCAGGTATCACAGGGTTCTAACCCCCGGAACGACTATCCTAAGATATCATGTATAATCAGGGACGTAGGCCTATCCGTAGATAACCATTTATATCTAAACCCCAAACAGACTTAACCCAGTATGGGAATCTAAGGAGGAGGATAGGTGAGGTGCCGTGACATATCCTCTGCCTTTATAGTACTACTCGTCTCTGATAAACTCATTCCACGCAGCAGCGCAACTACCATAAGAAGAGGCATCCGACGAGGCATCGGGGAGGGACAACGTAACGTTAAAATCCGTTTTGTGAGTTTCAGTATTGTTTACAACTTTGTCGATGAGATTATGTACGCGTACCATCTACCGCCATCTTGGCAAAATACGTACTCCTAAACAATCCTAAAGGAATGTTTTTACTATAAAGATAAATCTAAATACAGTGATGCCTCAGCATACGAAAGTAATCCGTTCCGGATACGGTTTCATATCCTGTTTTTATCGTATCCTGAGTCGCGTTTTATATGTAAATAGCCTAATCCGTTCCCAGCCTTACGAAAAGACACCTTTTCTTTCATAAACACGCTAAACTGTAGTAATAAACATGCAATGCAGCCATTTCTATCATTCAATAATTAACCCAACCGTTAAAAAAAGCCTAATCCAATCCAGAAACCACCATGAGATTATTCAATAATGTAGTTATAGCCTAATTATCCCCTCCAAGCCCTAAGAAAACGGTCTGTTTCCTTTACTACTGTATAAAGGTTACGGTACTGTATGTAAAGCATTTGGATCAGTGAAGGTGTATTGTTACCTGTACCGCTAAATTAAGGGTTGATACCCTGAAAAAAAAAAAGATACAGTTAATCAACAAAAAAGTTGAAACTTACCTTTTGATTGAGACCATGTCCGATAGCGAAGTCGCAGCAGAGGAAGATGGCATAAGGCAGAAAACGTAACAAGTGACAGACTACGTACAATAATTTACACACTTAACAAATTAACACTCAAACTTTACCAAATAAAAAAAAATGGCAGAAATAATTAACACTTAACATAATGTATGAAAACTATAAAATGAAAGAAAAAATTACTTTTAACACTTAACGATAATATAAAACTTAAAATTTTTTTTTTTTTTTGCTTTTTTTCAACTTTACGTTTTTACATTTTAAAATTACTCTCGGCGACGAGTTGGGATCTCGTAAGCTTTTCGTATCCTGAAAATGTTTTCGTATACTGGGGCATAAAAATCTTCGTATCGCTTTTCGTACCCTGAATTTTTCGTAAGCAGAAACTTTCGTATCCAGAGGTATCACTGTACTGGTATTTTCATTTTACTTAAAAACACAACTACAGTATATGAATATACTGAGCATACTGTGGCTGTCTGCATTTATACAATTATTATATTGTAATGTTACTAACAATAATTTTATTATCTTTTATTTTTCCAGCCCATTGTAGTAGAAGATAAAATCATATTACAGCAACAGGTTACTTCACTGTATATATAGCTTACTGCGGAAGAAACGACACATGGTTGCATCATGCTTCAAGAAAACACGTAGGCTACATGAGTCGCCTGAACAAAAACACCGAACACTTACAGTACAGTTAAGCTGTACAATAGTGATATTATTGTACATATATTACAGTTATATACACTACAGTATCAGTGAGTGTAAGATTACAGTATCACTAGATAGAGAAAACTGTTTTGTTATACAGAACAGTAAGGGCATGATGACGACTCGGTATATATTTACTTTAGCACAATAATGTACTGTTGCCTTACTGTGTCCATATGTACGTTTCTCTGTACATATGATTATAAAATCTGATAGAAACCAAATAAAAACATTATTAATTAGTATTTACTGTGTTAATCATCAGCTTGGGCACCCGCTCATAGCAAGGGGTAGTGACATTTTAGGTTAGGAGCTAGACCACCCTGGTGGCACATTTATTTGTAAAAATCCCATTATCACACCTGCGTTTGTAACCTAACTACAGCGAATAAAAAGGGTTAACTGTATGTTATGTACTGTATATACTGTAAATCTTATTTCCAACGAAAATTGACCTTCAACGTGGCATACGTGAGGATCCCATTGTATTCCAAGGATCTTCTGTACTGATTACTAATTTTATATATATTTTTTTGCTAATTTTTCATCGTAATTGTTTGACACAAAGACCAATGTGAGATTGCAAGAAATAGCAAAACACAGATTTGATTTTCTAATTCAATATTTAAGGATAAAAGACAAAGTTGGAACTGATATGAAGAATCAATGTGAATCAGGCTACTACTGTACAACTCTCAGAGAAGTCAGCAAGATTCCATCTCACCTTGCAACGGGTAATGGGTTACCCATTACGTAATGAGGTACCTAGAGCCAAATTATATGATTGCATGAGGCTATACGTACCCTAAAAATTACTAGGAGACTGCTCCCCATCAAACCAGATACTAATGTGCATATACAGAACCAAGCTAACAAACAGTAGAACAGAACAGGCATAATCTCGGAAACCTAACCCCACTGTCAGTAATGTACACAGTTAAACTCAACAGGAACAGTAAATTCTAAAAAATAAACAGAGCACTCAAGAGTCATTGCCCTGTCACTGAACACAATTGTGTCCTAGCCTAGCACCTTCACAAGCTCTATGTCCTCAGAGCCATTTACACACTCCTGCCTGGAGCCCAGTGTCATAAATAGGTCTAACAAGGTTGTTCAAAGCTGTCCTGTGATGCTATCATTAATCATTCTACACGATTGTGTCGATAAAGGATTTTGCTATTCATTGTTACTTGCACTTGATATATCAAGAGTTAAATTTATCTTGTTCCTTTAAAATGTCAATACACGTAAGAGGAAATGACGATGATGTTATGTTTAAGTATATTTAACTTTAATATTACTAACCATTATGTTCAGTGTATCTCACTGATGTTGAAAGTTATTTAATTTTGGCTATGATTATAGTGTGACATTTACTCCTTAAAGCGTTACCATGTATAATCTTTGGAGGGTGTACGATATGTTAAATACTGTGCTGCCAACTGATAATGGGCTCCAACTGTTGTTGTAGTTGTGGTCAGTTGGTTTTCTGTTGTGCTATATCACATAAACTTCGTTGTGGATCCTGTCGTCTCATTACAAACCCACCAGTTAATGTATTAGGTGAATATGCAATATCATCTACTTTGGTTAGGACAGACCAGGTCAGTAATTAAAATTTAAATAATATGTACTATAATATAATATTCCTAATGAAGAAAGTAAGAAGTGTTTCTGATGTATTTATAGGTAGGCCTACTTTGAACTGTTCTGATGCAAATAAATTGGGGAAACCCAAATTTTAAAATTTCAATTGTTACGACTAAATAGCCACATTTTAAAAGGGAAACAAAGTCCAAAACACCGCCTAACCTAACATTCCCCCCACCTAACCTACCCTAGGAGCTTTATCCTTACGTACCAAGGGTTAGCTACACCCACCCGTTACCCCTCTTAGCCTGCCATATTCTTAGCTTACCCGAAAGTATAGTTTCAACCGTTTACATTTTAAGCAGCTTCACTTCTGGTAAGGTACCAGTAAATAAAAATATTTTGTAAATACTGTAGTAAAACTAGCAGTTAAACTTCGTCAGACTCTCACCCAACGCTTTGGTTGAAAATTTTTATTTCTTGGCTAAAACATGTGAAAACAAAACACTTATTCTTAATACGAGAAAACTTAACTTATGGTAAATAAAAAATTTCTAAGTTATGTGTATATCTTCAGACTGTCACAAATCAAAGCTACCATGTATTCATAAGTTTGTTCCTACAATATTCATTTTAACTACATCTCAATGTGCACAGTAACAATTTTTACCAAAATGTGCAGTACCTCCACTTACTGATCTCGGTGCTCCAATGGAAATGCCGTAGCTTCTCTTGATGTATTACTATTGGCTATTAGAGTTTGGTGCACTCTACCGACTTGTTTAAGCAGGTACTCCTTGTAATAATACGTTTCCCTCTCTTATGACTTTTACTTTGAATTGGCTAATCAGATTCCGGATAAATTCTATTCACTGCTTTCGATTGGGGTTTCATCAAATACGTTGAAGAATACAGTTCATCAGTTGAATTTCAAATAAAAAATTCTTAGTTGAGGCATGGCTACTGAATGGGAAAGATTTGAACGTAATCCCGACGAAGCCATTACACCATTTCTAGCTAATAATGAAGAAAATTTGAACTTCCTTCAGCAATAATGTTCCAAGGTGTGCATAATTGTATTTTACAAATAGATGACAGACTGACATAACTGGCAGAGTCACTGTAAACCTAGAAGGACGAAACTAAAGGCCCTATCTCACGGGCCTTGGGAGTCAATTGCTACAAAATTACGCATGAAATTGGTAGGCATTCACCAAATGTACTCAGTATTTGGGATTCATGCTGAAATCAATTGCCCAACCTCAGCACATGTTCCCAGTACATCCGCAATGAGTATTTCTTCTACTCCTAGATTTTTGAACAGCACAAAATTTTGGTTGCAGATGGGAATTAGTAATACATTCTCAATACGTGTGTAATTCATACGCAATATATCCACTGTTATTCGCTGTGTTCGGCGTTTATCCGCAACTCACAGATAATTGCGTTGGTGGCGGAATGGGAGCGTATGTATCGTGTATGTATACAGAATGTACAGCATACCTGATACATCCATGATATGAATTATAAGAATGCATTCCAAATACATAGCGTATAATTTGCGAACCAATAACGAATGGATAACAATAACCCAAGATTGCTTTGAAAAATTCCAGGACTAAATGCCAGTAAAAACTAAGGAGATTTAGCAGAAGGAAGTGACAATGAGACTAGATGGGGACAGTTAATATATTTCTCAACAGCTTTCAACTTTTTTATCCTCTGTATTATCATGCATTTATATTTATCTATAACATACATTTATATTTACTTATCTATACAGTACTTTCCTATCAATATAATCTCATTCTATTTACACAGAAGGGCACCCTGTTAAGTAGATTTTTTGTCCTTTTTTTCTAAGTTAATGGCCTATTATTAGCTATCCTGAAAGATTTTGTAAAAGGTAATGATAGTAATCGTAATAATAATAATGTTGGTAATAGCCGATTATGAGCAAATAATTTTGCCTGGAAATAAAAGATAAGATAAACTTTAAAAAAAAAGAGGTATGCTTCATCAGTAATATTGAATATTATAGTATTACAACTTGCTAAGCTACAACTCTAGTTGGAATAATCATTATTTTGAAAAATAATGAGGATTCATTTGTTCTTGGTTATGGTTAATACTTTTTTTACATTTTACAAAAAATAATCCGTAGGAAATCAGTCTTTGTCAAAATTAATGCCAAAAGGCTAAACCCCTGCCCGGAATCTGCCATGCCTACAATAAGACAAAATGCCAGTTTTTCCTTCATTATTCTAAGCATTCAGTAAAACAATGATACCATTAGACGCTTAACATGTAACTTTATTACTAAGCTGAAATCCTAGTAAAACTTTAGTTTTTGACTGAAATTGATCGAAACTGGTTATGAAACCCATAATGCCACCATTACGTCATAATGATGTCACAGCTCTAGGCCAATAATCTGTTATTTGAACTTCTTGTGTGTGTTTGTGTAAAAAAGTGAGATAAAGGCTTCATTAAAAGTAAACATTACTATCAAGGAGGCATCTCTCCCTACTTAGGAAAAATTCAAGGTAAAAACTTATCAAGCTCCTTTAATTCAACCTTGTTCATACAATCTATATAGTTTTTTGCATGCTCTTTTAAGGTGATTATTTTTCTTCTTTTAATATCCAGTCCGGCATCTTCTTAAGATCTACCCAGCTGTGTAACGGTGGTTTCGCACTTCCCCGGGTAGGTGAGGATACAGCTTCTAGGCTAGGTTAGGTTAGGTCAGGAAGGTTAGGTTAGCTGGTGCTCTTCAGTTTGTTTCTCTTTTAAAATCGGACCATGTTAGAAATATAAAAGTTTATGTTCAATAGGAAATGGAACTCAGAAGGAAACAGAACTCTAGAGAGAATGGGGCTTGAGAAATAACTGCGGAAGTTAGTCCGTAGATGTCGTTTCACCCTCTTATTTCGACATGAAAAACTTCTGTTAGTTTTCTTGTTGTTTCAATGGTTTCCGCTACTATTATCTTCCATAATTCCTTAGTTTTTATCTTATCCCATCTAAAACCCCGATTCCCACCTGGGGTTCCCCCATTATTGTTGGGTCGTGTTATTGGAAATCAATACTTTTGCGGAATATAATAACATCAGGTGACACTAAAACAACAAGTAATGAAAAAATGGGGTTTCATGCAAAAAATGCCAGGGTGGGTGTCTACCGAAATTTTATCATAATAAAGCAGTTCACGCTTGTCCTAACCAATTACGTACATCCCCTAAGCTGTTCAATGGATGAGACAATTGTGCTCGAACAATTTAAATAAGGACAAAGACCTAGATTAGTTGAGGGGGGACAAGAGGTATCTATGCTCATAAAAGACAACGCATAGGTATTGATATACCACTCAAATAATTACTACACCTTCCAAATATCACTGACCTTTGTTGGTCTAGGCTAACCCCTGTCAAGCATAGGCCTTAAGATCCAAAAGCTTCACGAGTTACAGCTCGACAATCCAATGAACCATCACTATCTTATTAGACTGTACTTTAAAGGCAATGAAACTTATCAAATGCTAACTTACATGGTTTGCGTGAGAGCAGTTTAAGCAGGTCTAATTTGGATCTAGAAATGTTGTTTGATAGTTCTTACAATACTGTCAGACAAAAACCTTAGGTCACTTATCAATATTAACTAGAACGAATAGATTTTTTTTTTCTTTTATATCGGGATATATACAAGGAATTAATTCTCAATTTGTTCGTGTTACGGTGTTTAAGCAACAGTTGGGTACTGACCAGTGTTAACTTAGGAAGTTCGGAGTTGTCTACGAAAATAATAAGGGGCTCTTAAAAATTTGGTAACGTTTAGTATTGCAGCAAAGGTTTCATCGTTCAAGCCGCAATACAACATAATTCACACATAATGAAAAATCCCTTCACAATTTTGGCAGTGTACGGTGCAGTATACTGAAGGCTACTTGCGTGACGGTATTGTAGGTATACTGACGTCAAAAAATAAATACTTTCCTAATATGCTGTCTTTTTGTCATCATTAATCATTTGTTGGTTTACTAGTTTTGTTTAAAGATAAGGTTCTTCACAGGGCAGTTACCCGACAAATGTTATCACATATATCTCCCAAATTACGGATGTAGGCCTATTCTTTGGTTATAAGAAACTAATCTAAAGAATCATAAACATCCGTTATATGCTTATAATGTTCAATGTATTTTTTGTAAATATTTCAAGAATTAATAAAAATAGTAAAAATACTAATAAAATTATTATCATTATAAAGGATATTATTTAACCATTACTCAATCACAGAATGAAGATAAACTGAAAATATCAAATCACATATTACTTTAAATGAAACTAAGGCGTAATTTCCGATTTTTTCCACTTATTTTCTGCATATAAACTAAAACAGTAACTAAAATCAGAAAGTATAATTACTTTATTTTGAGCAAATTGCTTGACAAACGAATCCCCTAAAATCAGTCACGCCATCAAGGATTAGAGTTAAATCAGACTGGCCAACCGGAATGATTTTAATGGAATAGTTCCTGTGTTTCCTACAACAACATCCGTTCCCCTTCCCTTTCATAATAAACCCCCAAAATAAGATCCCCACTCCCCTACCCCCTTTGTGGCATTCACCAATTCCCCTACCCCCAACGCCTCTTTCCAGCCTCTTTCATCCGTCACAGATGTCATCTGTTAACATTAGCGTCCTCATACCCAGTCACTACGACCCCATCACCAATACCACCTCCCACTCCCCCTTCTCTCTCTCTCTCCAGCGCAGCTCCAAAGAACTCAAAGGTTCCAGTTTCCCTACCACCAACCAACCCGACCACCCTCTCCCCTTCGTCACATCTGTCGTTTCTGGGTGCTTTGGTTGCGCTAGGCTCGTCTATTACATTTTTACCCTCCTTTTTTTTTCTTTCCTTTTATTCCGCAACACCGAATCATGGGTCTAGAGAGGCCTTCATTTGCTTGGTCATCTGGACATTCCAATTCACTCCTACTCCTCCTCGCCTATGTCCTCCCCTCTTCCCCAAAAGGAAGGGAATAAAGATAATTTTATGGAGCACGTGTCTACTCTCGAGGAATTCACACAGAGAATATAATAAACAACAGGGATTGCGAATGTCTATCTCACAGGGACGAACGCATCTAATCCATAGTGGTATGCGCGAAAGGAATGCAGTAATGACACTCGCGTAATAAAGAACGTAAAGAATTGATTTGAGTAAAAAATCATTTACGACAAAAACATACCCATAAATATTATTCCTTGTTTAGGATATTCCCTGGAGAGATGATTCTTAGTTCATTTTTAGCAGCAAGCTACTACTACTACTACTACTACTACTACTACTACTACTACTACTACTACTACTACTACTACTAATAATAATAATAATAATAATAATAACCTAATACCCCATCGGTAAGGGAAGTATTCGTTTGACAGGATTGTTTTGACGAGACGTAAAAAGACGACACAGCAGTAAATCATTATACAATTTACTAGGATGCTTTGAGTCCCTTACTTAGGAGCTAACCAAGAAGCAAGGTATAAAAGTACAACACAACTCTCAAGATCTAACAGTAAAAAGCATGTATGTTTATGCCACTTCTTATACGCTAGAACATTGGACTAAAGAAGAAGAAAACGTTGAAAGATCCAATTGCACTTCACATCCCTTAGTGAAATTCGTCTAGTAGCTAAATTTTCAAAAAATAAGTTAGGCGAATTCACGAATTAAGGGTAAAATATCTACAATTCCGGAAGCTGCCCGAAGAGAAAATAAACGAATAAATTTATTATTTGGAAAATCGTTGATTCCATCGTTGTGGGTAATGTGTTGCAAATAAATACAGTGTTAGTTTGTATCGATCGAATGGATCTTTCAACAATATATGAAAATGGTCGTAATATGGAAACCGATGAAGTATGATGAAATATGAAACCATGTGTATTTCTTTTTCAAATTGCATATTTCGTAACTCATTCTTCATATGAATTATCATTCAAAATCAATTTATCGAATAGGTTTTTATTAACATGCATCATCTAGTCTAGACAAGAAATCCAGAAATAAGCTTATTTAGATGTATGATGCATTTTTGAGGAAAAACAAACAAATAGATGATTCTTAATCAAAATTTTGTGCTCAGTAAGAAAATCCTGTTTTTTTTTTTTTTTTTTTTTTTGCATTTTCTTTATAAGGTCAGAAATTAAGGTCAAAGGTCAGTACGGGCTAATTTTTCTTTATTCTACAAAAATGTATATTGTACTTCCTATGCACTGGTCCTAGGCCTGCATGGCTGAGGACTATGAAGCATTAAGTAGATGATGAAAGGAGTAGCATTGATTTAAAAGTTCAAGGAAGAAACGACTGGCAAAATCTAACCGAGGCCCTTTGCGTCAATAGGTGTAGGAAGAGGATGGTGATGATGCACTGGTAATACACTGTTGTAAATACTTTTGGATACATTTAAGAATTAGAAAGAAAACATTGATTATCCTAATGTGTTACTTTTTATATCAACAACATACAAGTGACCTTTCTTGATTATATTCATTTAGTTCTGCGACTGTTTCTTTATTGCTTCGATGTTTAAGGACATCTTTGTCAGTTTCTTAGGAATTTTATCAGTGAATACTGGTATGTCGTAATCTATTCATTCTAAAGATGAATTTGAATATGAAAATTGTGCTGGAAAATAGTAATGGATTTGAATAAAAACTGGGGAAAATAAAACATTTTAACATACCATGTAAACCCTTTTGGCGCTATATTATTATTATTATTATTATTATTATTATTATTATTATTATTAATTGCTAAGCTACAACCCTAATTGGAAAAGCAGGATTCTATTAGCCCAGGGGCCCCAACAGGGAAAATACCCCAGTGAGGAAAGGGAACAAGAAAAAATAAAATATTTTAAAAACAGTAACATTAAAATAAATATTTCCTGTTTAAACTATATAAACTTTAACAAAACAAGATGGAGAGAAATTAGATAGAATAGTGTGCCCGAGTGTACCCTCAAGCAAGAGAACTCTAACCCAAGAGACAGTGGAAGACCATGGTACAGAGGCTATGACACTACCCAAGACTAGAGAACAATGGTTTGATTTTGGAGTGTCCTTCTCCTAGAAGAGCTGCTTACCATAGCTAAAGAGTATCTTCTACCCTTACCAAAAGGACTGAACAATTACAGTGCAGTAGTTAACCCCTTGGGTGAAGAAGAATTGTTTGGTAATCACCAGTGTTGTCAGGTATTTGAGGACAGAGCGGAATCTGTAAAGAATAGGCCAGACTATTCGGTGTATGTGTAGACAAGGGGAAAGTGAACCGTAACCAGAGAAGGATCCAATATAGTACTGTCTGGCCAGTCAAAGGACCCCATAACTCTCTAGCGGTAGTATCTCAGCGGGTGGCCTGCCTGCCTATTTATACTTTCAGAAATTTGCAACTTGGACAGTATAAGTGGTGCCTTTTGTGACAGTAAATTATAACATTTATTTGCAATGTCTAGTGGATGATTGTTGTCACATGTAGTGCCGTTATTTAGCAATACAGGTTTATGAACTTTTTAGCTGATGTGTATCCAAGGAGCATGCAATGTCTATATACAGTTACAGAGAGGGTCAGGGGATTGACGTACGCTGTACTTTCTAGTGAAAGGCATCATTTACTATAGCAATGTGAAAGCGAAAGTGAACAATACCATTAACAAAATTATGGATAACTGTTGTTAATCCTTTTATATTAGGAGTATTTATAGAATACTTTTTTTGGAATAGAGATAGATACTTATAAAATAAAAACAACAAAGGGATTTTTTTTGTCTCTGCCTTTTTATTCCCAGGTGAACTATGGAACCAGTTCCTAACTTACACCAACCACAAGAGTTGACCTTTGATTATGTATTATATGTCAGTAAACAAGCAGAACTCACAAGCACTGTTCCATGAGAGAACGAGGTTTTGCATCTCTCACAGAAGCTACAGAAAAAAAGAAAAAAATGAGATGTGATAATTATCGCCAGACTGTTGACAGGCTAATAACAGTATTAGTTGATGGTGCTCAACCTCACCCTGAACTGATCAAGCACAGACAGTATTGATCAAAATATAACAAAAATAACAATTGCTAAACATGAATGGAAGCAGTCCATTCAGCGGCTTACAGTTGGCAGTAGGCTAGATCATGCACGACCTCTCAGACATCCATCACTGCAAAGTCTGTTTAATCCAGTTGATTGGACATTATGATTACATGTCAAATTGATAACAACAGACAGAAGATGAGTAGAATTTGTATCATGATTATGAGTTAAAGAATTTGCGAAAAGGCAGAATACATTCATGAGGTGTTTATCCATACAGGATAATATAACAAAAAATAGGAAGAAAAGGAAAAGAGAAAGAATAAGAGTGAGAAGGAGGATGTGTAAAAAGAAGAATGAAAAAGAATATAGAGGATGAGAAGGTGGAACAAGAAGAATGGAAAGAGAATAACAAGAAAAGATGGTGACAAAAACGAAGGAAGGAGGCTTAGGATTGAGTATCTCTCTCTCTCTCTCTCTCTCTCTCTCTCTCTCTCTCTCTCTCTCTCTCTCTCTCTCTCTCTCTCTCTCCTAAAATTCTAAATTTCGAGTAAGATTCCTCTCGTACACAATCTTAGTCTTGAATTTAGAAATGAGTCTCTCTCTCTCTCTCTCTCTCTCTCTCTCTCTCTCTCTCTCTCTCTCTCTCTCTCTCTCTCTCTCTCTCTCTCGTAAATTCAAAATTTCATGAGTAACATTCCTCTTGTACAGGATCTTCCTCTTGAAATTTAGAATTGATATCTCTCTCTTTCCTAAAATTCTAAATTTCATGAGTAAGATTCCTCTTGTACAGGATCCTAGTTTTGAATTTAGATTTGATCTCTCTCTCTCTCTCTCTCTCTCTCTCTCTCTCTCTCTCTCTCTCTCTCTCTCTCTCTCTCTCTCAGGGTGCGGTATTAGCTGCACTGCTGTTTGTTATTATAATATCAGACATAGACTGTAATGTTAAAGACTCTGTAGTGAGTAGTTTCGTCGATGACACAAGAATAAGTAGAAAAATTACTTGTGATGAAGATAGGAACTCATTACAAAGAGATCTAAACAAAATACATGAATGGGAGGAGATAAATAGGACGGCATTTAACTCCGATAAATTCGAATTAATAAATTATGGAAACAGAGAAGGAATGGTGTATGCATACAGGGAACCTAATAACGAGACAATCACAAACAAGGAAGCAATTAAAGACCTTGGTGTAATGTTAAACAGGAATATGTTATGCAACGACCAAATAGCATCACTGTTGGCTAAATGTAAAGCAAAATGGGAATGTTATTCAGACACTTTAAAACAAGAAACACTGAACACATGATTATGCTGTACAAAACTTATGTACGTAGTACACTCGAGAACTGTAATGTGATATGGTACCCACACTACCAAAAGGATGTTGCACAAAAAGCGAGTGTACAAAGGTCCTTCACTGCTAGAATAGAAGAAGTAATGGACCTTGACTACTGGGAAAGACTGAAATTTTTAAAATTGTACAGTCTAGAAAGGAGAAGAGACCGCTACATGATAATACAAGCATGCAAGAAAATCGAAGGAATTACTGAAAACATCACGGAGCTAAAAATATCAGAAAGTGCAAGCCGAGGTAGATTAATAGTGCCAAAAACTATACCAGGAAAACCAAGGAAGGCACTCAGGACATTAATCCACTACACACCAGCATCGATAATGCAGCGACCATTTAATGCGCTGCTAGCTCATCTAAGAAACACATCAGGAGTGAGCGTAGATGTGTTTAAGAATAAGTTCAATAAATACCTAAGATGCATCCCAGACCATCCAAGACTGGAATATACAAAATACATCGGAAGATGCATTAGCAACTCTCTGGTGGATGGATATACGAGGTGCCTCACACTGAGGGACCTGGGGGAACCCAAACATAGAATAAGGCAATAAGTCTCTCTCTCTCTCTCTCTCTCTCTCTCTCTCTCTCTCTCTCTCTCAAAATCCCATGAGCACAATTCTTCTTGTACTGGATCTTAGTCTTGAATTTAGAATCTCTCTCTCTCTCTCTCTCTCTCTCTCTCTCTCTCTCTCTCTCTCTCTCTCTCTCTCTCTCTTACCCCACCTTTTTACACTAGTCACAAAGCAAATAATTATAGAAGTTATCAGCTGAGATTTCCAAACAGACACGCTTTAGACAATATAACAGAGAACTAAAAAATGAGTGAGAAACTGAAGTTTAAGTACAAATGTGTAAAATACCAAATAAACAAATGGTGTAGACTTCAAAGACGGGTGCGCTGCTAACCTACACCGTAATAGTCTATGCCTGTTCTGTCAGCAAGTAAGGGTAAGCTGCCCACCGGAAGGATAAAACATTTTGGTGTAAGACCTTGCAAAAAATCGCAAGATGTCGTGGCTAGCACGAGGTGGCACGAACCCGGGCGACATCCTACGAGGGGTTTTACGACGACGTCGCAAAACCAATTCGGGAGGCGGCACGAGGTCGTCCCCTCGCACAATGTCGTGACAAAATTTAAAATAGTTTTAAAAACCTGGTGACGCCGTGACATTTTACGATTTTCAGGCGAGGTCTTGTAACGAGCTGCCGCTAGGTGTTATACCCCTTTTTGCGAGGTGCCACGACCCCCACGTCGCAGCCAAAAAGTGCGTAGGTGTCAACTTACCTTAAGTGTAAGATTATTCAGGACCGAGAAAGACTATGTGATGAAGTTATTGAGAGTTGAAAATATAGTTAAAAGATGCAGGGGACTCAAATTCCAGACCCATTATTTAAAAAAACAAATAAAACAACCTTAATCAAGCAATTAGTGCGTGCAAATATCTGCGTGCTTAAACAAGCCTTCATAAAAACATGCGCACTTACAGAAACTGGTAAAAGGAAGACATATTCCAAATGACTGCTGAATTTGGAGAATGGAGTGATTCAATTGATAGTTGAACTCTTTCACAAAACCCTATTCTGGAAATAAAAAAAAAAGGCCGAAGAACCCATCTCTGAGGACGTCTATCCTTCTTTTTCAGTCATCGTAACGAGAGAAAATGGCAGAGTCGTTGTATCAGGACAAAAATCAAAACCAAGTTGTCTCCTGCAGAGAGGGACGGTAACTAACAGAACAGACTTTTCCCCCTTCAACTGTATGTCAGAAACGACGTAAAACTGGCAGCAAGCTTCGACTGACTTTCCATTACATTTGGAAGGCAAGAGAGAGAGAGAGAGAGAGAGAGAGAGAGAGAGAGAGAGAGAGAGGGCGGAGAAGCAAGATGAAGAGGAATGACAGAAAGGGCATGGATAACATAGCTGCTTGGGTATTGATTGCATAGAGACCTCCCAAAAAAACCTGTACCATGTGACGAGTTGGATGGTCAAACCAGTTCCACTACTTCGACCCTTGGCGATGATGAGGCATCGTTTGTATGCGTACTTGTTACACAACGAAGGCAACTCATAGCTCATATAATTGTTTACTTGAGGGAAAATCTGCTTCTGTGTCTACTAACTATGCATTTTATGAGTACTTTTCAGTTAATTTACTTCGCTATTCCCACACATTACTCAAGTTTGTTCTCATTTCTTCCCTGTATACAATGAAACTCACTCACAGAATTAAAATAAAAAGTTGTATGGGTACAAATAAATTGATTACGTTCATTAGCCTCTTTGACTATCGTTGTATAACCTGTCATCGTATGCTGTTACAATTTCATATATATATATATATATATATATATATATATATAATATATATATATATATATATATGTAATGTATATATAGATATATATATATATATATATATATATATATATATATATAGTATATATATATATATATATGGACACTTACACACATAAAAACACACACACATATATATATATATACACACATATATATATATATATATATATTATATATATATATATATATACACATCACACACACACAACTTATATATTTCAATCATAGTATTTAGAATCAATGTAAAAATAATTCATACTAATTAGAGGTACAAACACACATTCATAGTTCCTGGAGGTATTGCATAAATACGTATTTTAAACTAAAACATGCATAAAGAAAACCACAATCTCCCAAAAATTGCCGAAACTTAAGAAAGGGGGAAAGGGAGGCAAGGGTTTGAACCTGTATGCACGTTTGTGCATATCTATCTAAATATTTAGCAATCATATTTGATGACTCGGGTACAACTAGTGTATATATGTATATATATATATATATATATATATA
>NC_090725.1:255116757-255146757 GCF_036898095.1 Palaemon carinicauda | reverse complement strand
TATCTTAAATAAAGCTAAGAAAAAAAAATAACACCACTGGCGAGTATAATAGCCAGCATTCTTTCGAAGTTATCCACAATATCGAACTTAGGTCACCTACATTCTTTCGAAATTCCAACTGTTGCTCTTCCAATCCCCCTCTCATCCAAACACAATTAAATAATCAACTTTCCACCATCCCTTTTCTCAATTCCCTTTCATTTTCTTTTGTATTTTTACTATGTTTCTCGCATATTTGTCGCATGTTATTTTCTAAACAATGCGACACAAACAAATGTTTACCGTTGCTATGTAGACTGGGACGGGAAGACCACAATATTTATGTAGCCAAGGCCTAACAGACCCAGGCCACAGCAAAGGAAAAAAAGAAAATATGGGTCCAATCCAAAGGGAAAAAAAAATGATGCCAGCCTATCTCGAAAACTGAACATTTTACTCGTATTTTATTAGTTTTCCCGTTAAAGTGTCAAAATGCAATAGAGACAAAATAGCGAAAGCAGGGATTTATAAAACTTTTTCTTTAACATAAGAAATCCGTTTCTTTAACTCGATGTTATATCGAGTACAGGGTAACAGAACACTTGACCATTGACGAACCATAAGTTAATATCTAAACCAGCACTAAACTAGATTGAACAATGAGAATATGATTTCAAAACAATTAAACACTAATACCCTAACGTATTAGGAAAGTCTAATATAATTAATTAATAAAAAAAAAATTAATTGAGAAATTAAGATGTGTAAAACCGGTATTTTGAAATGCATGTCCTTAATTCTCATTCTCCTCCACCTTCAGACCTCAAAAGTGCCGATAGCTGGTTACATCTATATAACAACAGACTTATCTTTTCAGCGTCCCTTTAGCCCATATGTACACTCACTTTTTAGCCTTCTAATGTATAGTTGTACAAAGGCATTCCTGGCATACCTAACGCCAAAGTGCATCCTATGATACCGTTACTTAGCGGCGAATAAAAAAAGAGCTAGTGTAGGGAGAGATGGTAAAGTGTTGGGTTGGGTTACACACAGCATATAGCTGCGGAGTAAGGGTGTGACAGGGTGCACTTAATTAGAGTGAGGTGTGCCAGGAATTCCTGTGTCCAACTGTACCCCTTACCCGCTTTCTTTTTTTTTTTCATCTCGCTGTCTAGTCCTGATGCACATGGACGCTGAATGTGCTTCAAAGCCCCAGTTGCTGCTGGGCTTTCTGGTCCAAATTCACAAATTCGATCCACCCAGAAGTAAAGATAACAGATTTATTCCAGAATTATGACCCTAACAACCATCAAGTAAAGGTCAAACTGCAAATGGACCAGAAGCATTTCATCGTTATTTATATCTAAATCGGCAGTTTTACTGAATTGCCGCCATCACTCAATGCATATCTTTGTCGATGTCCTCTTGGAAATTCAAGTTGCTTCGTGTAAAAAAAAGTAACTTGAATGAAGAGAAGCAAAGGGTTCAGTGGTCAAGAAAATAGCTTATAAAATATTGCTTAATATATAAATATGGATTTTGGCATTCTAAAATTGGTTTTCAGTATCTGCATCACCTTATTGTACTTTGTTTTTAGTATCTAAATTATTTGTAAAAAAAAAAAATTTGCGGCTTGTGAAACTGAATAACTTTAAAAAAAAAAAAAAAAATCGCGGTAAAACCGCACGTTTCTTTACAGTATAATTACTATCACTTTACGTTCATCATATAATTTACGTGTGAAATCACAGAAATGCTATCACCGGATCCAACCGACGAGAAAACTATGACGTCTGGCTCCTTTTTGCACTGAAGTCATGCAATTGTTTGTGTGAAAATTTGGAACTTAATCAACCTCAGCCGGCCGGCAACTTAGCTGCACAACGCCTAGTTTCGCTTTCTTTAGATTTTGGTTTCGCATATGTAATACTAGTTTACATGAGCCGCCAAAAACGAAAGTATGCACACACGCATACACGCATACACAGATTCAATACTTACCACCAACTCCCCCTTTCCCAACTGGGAGTGTTGTTTCAGAGTGTACCTTTCTCACCAGGGTATGACTACTCTCTCTCTCTCTCCTATGAGTGTGACAGGATATATATATATATATATATATATATATATATATATATATATATATATCCAGACACTTGCTCTTTATTATATATGGGAGCTTGAAGTACTATTCTTTCATTATTACGACACATACTTCGCAAAAATTAGTTATCATACTAAAGCTACCATTTTTTTATTTGGCATTTTTATCAACCAGTATCAAATTATCTAAATCTCAGAAAGCCTATTATTTCTACGTCTGCTCATTATACTTCCTTGCCACTCCTTCCCATAACATTATTTAGCCACTTCTTTATTGGGTCCCTAAAATAGTCCTATCAAAAACCCCACACTTTTTAATTATAATTCCATTTCAATTATCAATCTATTTCATTTTCAGAGACATCAAAACCTCACACGAAACCGAAGACACTTTTATTTAGGCTTCAACTTCCCTCATCATGAAATGTCTCTTTTACCACAGAATTTAATCGTCATTTCTCTTTCAATGTTGTAAAAAGAAAGAAATTCTCGTTTGCAATTTTTCCGTCTCGTGTTTGTGTTTAAAATTCGTATCAACATTTTCATCACAAAGGGGTCGGGATCAAACATAGGTGACGGTGTTACAGCCTCCAAGAGGCTTTCAACATTTTTCTAATTAAAAAATACTTCTAAAATGTCAACTCATTTAAGCTCTGTGAATTTTAAATCATTAACTAAAGAATTATTCAGTAAGCTAACATGTTAATTTGAGCAAAATTTCCAAGAAAGTAATAATTAAAAAACAATTCGTAAATATCTAAATATATAACAAATAAATGTAAAACAAAATCAAATTATTTTGGCGAGTTAACCATAATAAATCATTAATCAATTAACAATCTCAACTATTAAATCCAGTAATATACTTTGAGATAAAATAAATCAATTATATCCGTCATGGAGTAAGAAATAATCGCATTTGATGATGCAATTTCTCTCCCTCTAGTTTTGTCTGCTGAGAAATATTGTTCCATTTCGATCAATGATTTGATTTACAGCTCTCTCTCTCTCTCTCTCTCTCTCTCTCTCTCTCTCTCTCTCTCTCTCTCTCTCTCTCTCTCTCTCCTAATGCAATTATACTGCCTAGTTAGCCTCCATCTTCCACTTCATTATTAATCTCTCTCTCTCTCTCTCTCTCTCTCTCTCTCTCTCTCTCTCTCTCTCTCTCTCTTTCTCTCAAAAAGAAAAAAAAAAGAATATTACATATATAATATTTCTACAAAAAATTTACCCTTCTCAAGTTTGATACTTCACTTTTTTCTGGTTGTTAACACACCAACTCTCTCTCTCTCTCTCTCTCTCTCTCTCTCTCTCTCTCTCTCTCTCTCTCTCTCTCTCTCTCGGGAATTAATTTAAATCATGGTTTTTGCTCTCTCTCCCCCAGGCCAGCAACACTCAGCGGCCAAGGTCTTCGATATCAAGTCTTCAGAAGTTAATGGTCCACTTGAGAGAATATCGTGGCTAATCTATAGGCACTGCGGCAACCCTTGAGCCGCACTGGCTGATGCACTTTTAGGGAGAGACCTTTTAAAATGCCTTCCTAATCCCTCCTGCGGTAGCATTGCCGTCAGGATCATCTCATCAAACCGTTATCTTGCAAGTGTGTTACGATTTCACGTGCGTAGGACGGTGTATAAATGAATACGCGTATATATACACGCTAGTTATTCATGCGTGTAGCATTCTTGGGGTGATATATATTTTTCTATACATAGGATACACGTATTAAGTATATACATAAGTCAGTGAAGTGGGGGGTTATGTAACTACTATTTGTACATGAAGGTATATTGGGTGCTTAGGATTGGTGTTTATATGTTGTATACATATGCACACACAACAATTTCGAGTTAATAATATTGACGACTTTGTTTTTATTAATAGTGTGTATGTATGTGTGTATATATATGTATATATATATATATATATATATATATATATATATATATATATATATATATATATATATATTTGGGCTCAGGCCATGTCGTCCTGATGGATGGTTCCTATAAGTAGCTTCCTAGGGTATATTTGACTACAGTGATATTCCCAGAGAATTTACCTTTAGGTCTCGAGAATTCTAACTCCTGGCGCGAATATCCTTAAAATTTCTCCTAAGGATATAGCATAAATCAGGGAATGTATATCTTGATACGACACAGCAATCTTCACCCCGAATAGCGTTTTCACTTCCAGGGGGAAAGTGGCAAAATTTTGTAGGGGAGCCGGTATCAAGGTTACTACTTGAGTATCCAGATGGCACTGTACGTCGCCGTCATGTTTCATTCCTATAAGTGTAGCACTACAGCTCGGTGATTTCCCCTGTGTCTCTTTCTTGTATGCTCTACTTTTTGGATTTATCATGCAATCTCCAGCCTCTTCTGCCTCTGGAAAGTTGAGTATTCGATCTTTACATTGTATAAATTTTAGGTCTTGCCTCACAGTGAAATTAGGTTAATTTAAGTGAGAGAGCTTTGCCTTAACCGGATGCGTCATGGGCACAGTCGTTCATTACGCATGAGTTATTTAGTTAGCCTGAACGACTTTCCCGGTTTTAATAGATATCTTGGGGCTATTCAGTCTTCCTTGCTAGGATTTAATTATATTATGCCGATTGTATTCTTGAAAGTTTCGGCGATTTAGGTAACCGAACCTTGCTTGCGCTAGGCTTCCTAGCCTATGCGTTTTAATTTACTTTCATGCATGATATAATAGACTTTCCTAGTGTAATAACAATTAAATAAAGCCATTTAGGCAATTTATACGTGTAAGATACATTGATTGCATATATATATTCCTCTTCTGAGATCGTATACGAGAGAGTTTCGGTGATTAAGGTAGTCGATTCTCACCTGCCGCTAGGCTACTAGCCTAGTGGCTTTAGTATACTTTCATACATGTTCCCCGGTTACCCTCATGTGTCGTTTTATCAATTCAATCGGAGATAGATATCTCCTAGAGTTATTGCATAAACCGATACTCGTCTCCTATGGAAATTTACGGATAATCCCTCCTTCCCTCTGAGCGTAGCCCTAGGCTACAACCCTATTTTGTCTTGCCTTCAGTAGACACTCAGACATGACTAGGCTAGGGTGTTCTGTCTCTTCCTTTGGCCGGCAGATGCCAGGCTTTGGGTTTCAGTCAGAACCTCAGAGTATATGGTCTTGCGCCGGTGGCCGGCCGGCAGGGTGAATAGTCATTCCCCTGCCGGACTAAGCTGCCGGCATAGGAGGCTAGACCTCACTAGGCCGCACTTGAAGTGGTTGTATGATGCTGCCACCTTCTCACTGCGGTCTAGTAGACTAGTCCTGTGCTCGCAGACCCTAGGCTGAAGAATAGACATTCTTTTGCCACCTAGGATGGCGCCAGCACTGGAACTCTGTTTCTCCCTTGTTGAGAGGAGGCGGCAAGTTTGCCATCGCCCCCCTTAACTGTATTGGCAGACCCTAGGCTGGAGAATAGATATTCTCCTGCTGCCTAGGATGGCGCCGATACAGAGTTTCTTAGGGGTGTGGTAGGACCGGCAACCCTGCCGGCTCCTTCCACACCTCATACAGGACCCTTTTCCCTCCCCCCTCTGTCCTTTAGTGATGGCCTAGCCATCGCAACCCTTTGGCTGTCGTCCTACAATCTCTCCGCTTGCCAGAAGGTTGTAGGGCCGGCCGGGGCTCCTACATGCAGTGGCTTAGTCGCTCAGCATTCCCTTATGGACACAAGGGGGAGACCCCTATACTGTAGAGTGTTCTTCAGTCCTCTCTTGGACTGCCATCCCCATACCAGTAGCCGGCAGAGACCGGCAATGGTTTGTGTTTGGGTGGAAGCCTGAATGATACATTCTCCCCTTCCATTTGAACCCTCATTCTGGAGGAAGGCAGTAAGACTGAGTACTTACACCCTTATTACTGTTAATATACATTTAATAAGGTACCCTTCACTCCTTGCTTTCTCTCTCTCTATCGGCTAGTGCCGCCGGGTACTAACCTAGCCAGCAGGTGCCATCCACTACCCCAGCCAGCATGACACCGGCTGGACCGGTGCACCGAAACTAGCCGGTGGGACTAACCTTGCCGGCAGATGCCAGCCAGGTTGATGCTGCCGGCCACTAACCCAGCCGGCTGGACTGGTGTGCCGACACTACCCCAGCCGGCAAGGCGCCGGCTGGACTGTGCCGCCAGGTGCTAGCCTAGCCGGCATAAACTACAGTATATGCTTATACAGTAGCCAGTATAATTACAGTATAGATCATACAGCAGACAGAAAACTATAGTATATATTATGCAGTAGTTATTTTCCAACATACCCATGTGTATCCATGCACAGTCTATTGTTGAGACCAATTATATATGGAAAGAAAAGATTTCTTTCCACATACTGATAGATGATCAGTTACAATTTACCCTCATTATTAAAACCTTTGGAAAAACCAGTGTTAAGTTACAATTATCTATCCTTACAGGTTAGAATTTTTCCATTGTTTTTCCTGAATAGGAAAACTCTAGGTTTTAATTTTGGGGGAAGTCGCAGCAATTGGCTGGACGGGAAACACAAGTATGTGTCTTTCCTAATTCTTTTCTAGCTTATCTATTCTAAGCTATATGCAATAAATATGCAAAAATATTAATAATAATATTTATATAGTTTATCAGGTGAGATGAACTACTGCATACTCATTTAGTTTTCCTCTCTTTACAGGAGGACCATCCCAAGTGCCAGAGAGTCTTTTGCAACGTGAGGAGCAAGGACTTCTGTGCCCATGTAGAGTGCAGAGCTCATTCTCTTTGCTCCATCTCCAAGGGATCTCCTAAGTACTGGGGCCCCCAGGACTGCAACGTGTGCAAGGCCTTGGTTATTGAGGCTTTTGATGACCCCAAGACAGCGGAGTCAACGGATGCAGCACGGAGTAAGCTGTGCAGATGGGTTCGTGGCTTTCAGAAGAATGCCACGGGGCCTTACCTTCCGAATGAACGGATGCGTGCCTGTCTATTCCCTATAGCGTCTGTGGATACTGTTATACCCTAACCTCGTCCTGAGATCCCTTGCGTCCAGATATCCGTAGATACGGATGTCTCTGACGCGATGAAGGACATCCAACTAGATGAGAGGATGTCGAAGGTGTCTGAGGACACTGAAAAAGACCTTCTAGCGGGAGGTCTAGAAGAGGAGTCTACCCTGGCTCCCAAGACTGAAGAGGACGACGTCGAATCAGAGTCCGTTTTGTCGGTTCTGGCCCCAGAACCTGTACCCTCTAAGTCTTCTGCTCCTCCATCGGATGACATGGGAAAAGCTTTGGCTAGTCTCATGACTAAGAGTGAAAGTCTTCGTAAGCAGAACGAAGAAAGGGACGCTGATGTGAGGAGAAGGGTATGACTCTTCCCTGCAGGGGACAGGTTTATGATTAGAAGTAATGACGTATAACGGTAACGATATATGTCTCTATGGTCTGGATGACCAAGGAATAATTGTCCTGAGGTTAAGGCACATTTGGAAAATCCATAGATACAGTAATTTTTAAATAATGCGCTGGTAACCTTCCATCACGACGACATGGCCTGAGCCCAAAAAACGGATTTTGAGTGAAGCGAAAAATCTATTTTTGGGTGAGATAGCCATGTCGTCCTGATGGACCCGCCCTCCTTTTTCATAGAAAAGGTCTTTGGCAGGATCCCTCCCGAAACTACTATATCTGTAGCACCTTGCTCACCCCTACAAGGAATAAAACATGGCGGCGACGTACAGCGCCACCTGGATACTAAAGTAGTAACGGAGGAAGGGTAACCTTGATACCGGCTCCCCTTCAAAATGTTGCCACTTTCCCCCTCGAAGCGAAAACGCTATTCGGGGTGAAGATTGCTATGTGTCGTATCAAGATATACGTCCCCTGATTTATGCGATATCCTTTGGAGAAATTTTAAGGATATTCGCGCCAGAAGTTAGAATTCTCGATACCTAAAGGTAAAATCTCTGGGAATATCACTGTAGTCAAATATACCCTAGGAAGCTACTTATAGGAACCCTCCATCAGGACGACATGGCTATCTCACCCAAAAGTAGATTTTTTGCTTCGCTTAAAGTCCGTTATATATATATATATATATATATATATATATATATATATATATATATATATATGTGTGTGTGTGTGTGTGTGAGTGTGTATACATATATATACATATGTATGTATATATATAAATATATATATAAATACATATATATATATATATATATATATATATATACACACATATATATATATGTATATATATATATATATATATATATATATATATATACATATATATATTTATGTGTGCCTGTGTGCGGTAGCGCAGCTACATGGTCACATGAACACATAATTTCCAGGAAACAACATTAGACATTTGCAAAGAGGAAGGGAGCAGGAACGAAGGTATTTCAGATCTTACGACTAGACTGGCGCACTGCAGAATATAATAAACAAATTTAATATTGTCATAATCAAGAATCCACTCATAAAAGCCTATCGGCAGTATGTCGTCCTTCACCAGGCGCCAAATGCTCTGATTAATTTGAAATAAAATGAGGAAATTCCTTTGTGACATAAATTTTGATGATGTTAGTTTTTCTCTTTCGTTACTATTATTTCGCAATCCCAACTAGTAAAATTTACCCAATCAAACCTTTTTAACTATGTATTCTACCTACTTCGCTTGTATCCAAGAGAACCATTTCTTAAAACTCTTCTTCTTTTTTAAAGACATTCGAAAAATCATGAAAACGTAGCGAAGATGCAAATCAAATAATAGCGCAGCCAATGAAATTATAACTGCTGCAATAAAAAAAAAATTATCTCAGGAAGATATTGCCTATAAATTTTTATGATAAGTCATCCATCCCACGCACATATTTGCTAAATAAAAATATAGAACCACTGTGAGTTTCAAACATTACCAGAGGATAATTCTAATGCCGAATGCATACACGTACAAAAATTCTTTAAAATGATTTTCTAGCTGAAAAAAAGGGGTAATCAAGAACATTTATGATAGTAATAAACTAAAGAAAGTGCGGCCTGACGTTACCCAATACTATGGTTACAAACCTATTTAGCAAGAGAATAAATTTGTTATTCACTACATATAATTAATCCATTCGTACTTAACGGCTGCTACCTTCCAAAGTTAACAACTAAGAAAGGAAAAGCGCAACAGTTCTTACTCCTCTAACCACATGGTTATCCCTGCAATTCACACATCTGCTCAGTGACAATAACCGTTAGTTTTTTCATGCTTCATAAACAACTCCGGTATTTCTAACCATAGCCAATTTTTACTTTACTTAAGTCTTATTGAATATTTCCATTTTTTTTTTCATCAAATACTGCACTGTACTTGTGCCATTGAAAATCATGGAAAAATTATGTATAGGTAATAGTGATCGTTTGTCTTGGCCCCCAAGTCTTGAATGATAACAATACCCAGCATTATAAATAAGATAACTTTCAATCTGTCAAGAAAGAGACTCACTCTTTAACGCACACTGAATGTTTTCAAAAGCAAAGCAGTACACCAATTATACACACGAGCACACACAAGCATTACACACACACATACACACCCACACACACACACACACACATATATATATATATATATATATATATATATATATATATATATATATATATATACTGTATATATATATATATATATGAGAGTGGATGGCTCAGAAAGGTGTTCCCCTGTAATCCTAGGCAAATGGTTTTGATATCATGTGTCCTGCAATCTGGCGTGACTATAAACCAATGAGTCCTTTAGTAACCATTGTGTATGTACTTCTTAAGCCTTGTTCTAGAATTGAACCAGGTTTCTTTCGTTCGTGAGGAGTCTTATAATCCACAGACCAAATTGTTTACTCGAGTACATACATGTGAGTGAACGTGTACGATGATATTTTTCGATATAATTATAAACGCATCCTTAGGGAAATCTTAAAAAAAAAAAAAAAAAAAAAAAAAATGAAGGCAGAAAAACTACCTGGACGGCTATCCAATCAAGGTTCGTGATTCCATTTGCACAGGTGGGCAATTCTCCAATTAGGGACAAAGAAATCTCTCCGCAGAAACCACCAATTGAAGAGGAAGAAGAAACTGAACCAGCTACTCTTCTCCATCCTCTAGCTGTAACTCCAAGCAGTAGCAACAGCAGCGAACTTCCAGTCTGTTGACTTCTTTAATTATTCAGGAGTAGGTGCAAACAACACCTGTGGATCTGGACGATGGAGGGCAATCACTGGGCTCCGAGAAATGCAAACTGTGTAAGTTAACGTGCGGCGGCAAATAAGGTTACGCAGCCTCGTTCTGTGTAACAAGCTAAAATTTGAGTTTCTTTTTTTCATTGCAAACTGAACCATTTCTTTTTTACCACATCCCACAAACCATTATAACTTCTGAAAATAAATCGATATTAAACATACATCCTACCCCTAAATCTCTTTTAAAAGTAATAGTCAGAGGAAAGGAAATACCTTTAAAAATTTGGTTTTAAAGACTTTTGCCTTTTCAATATTGTCTTCCCTAGGAGTCACATAACTAATAGATGAACGTCTTACAGATAATAACATGTTAATTCCTGCAAATAAATGGTAGGAGAGTGCACATCCGCACCCTTCTCCACAGAATGCAAAAACACAACCCCAGAGAGTGTACAAAAACAACCACATAAGAGATTACACAACAGCAATCCCTTGCGAGTGTAAACAATAACCATCTCTAAAGGTTTGATAAAAACAACTCCCTTAAAAGCGTACAATAACCTGCTTCGGAGACCGAACAACAACCCCTTGACAGTGAATTACAATAGCCACCCCTAAGTGGGCGAAAAAAATACCTCCCTCAAAGCACACAAAAACTTGCCTAGAACGCACATCAACCACCAGTTGATAGTGGAAAAAAAAAAAAATCTCAGACGCACAACAGCAACACTACTAGAACCCATTAAAACAATCCCTAAGAAAGCATAAAAAAATAATTACCATAAAGTAATTGAGCAAACACAACCCCCTTAAAGCTTGTGGCACACTGAGCCAGAACGGAACCGCCCCTTAAGCCACCGAAGCCTCAGAACAGAACAGAAACGACGTCCAGCGCGCACACTGAGCCAGAAGCCACAGAACGGAACCAACGCAGAATTTTAAGTAAACGAAGGAAGTTTTCCTTAATCATAACTGAGTTTTTATTTAATTGATGTTACAATGATTAGATATTCTGTATATCAATCTTTTATCGAATCCATAAGCCAGATGTTTATATGTTTTCAAAAAAGAAATAATAATAATAATAATAATAATAATAATAATAATAATAATAATGATAATAATAATAATAATAATTAATAATCACTTCAAAATTCTTTGTATTAAATCATAAGTTCACATCATTGTTATTAAAGTACATTCGTAAAATTTCTGACGTCAGCAAAAAAAAAAGAAAAATAATAATAATAATAATAATAATAATAATAATAAACAATAACAATAAATAATAATCACTCCTAAAATCTTTGTATTAAATCATATGTTTACATCATTGTTATTGAAATACATTCGTCAAATTTCTGACATCAGAAAAATATTGGTTGCTATCAACCCTCTCCAAAACAACCGCTGCAGTCGTTCTGCGCATGCGTAGCCTGTCAGACGCCACCGACGCTTCAGAAAAAATATCTTTCAAAGAATACTGTGTCGGTTCCGTTATGTTCTGGCGCGTCAGTTCCGTTCTGTTCTGGCCCAATGTGCGCAGCCAGGTAAGAATGCATGCTTTCGATTTCTATCGGACGTTTCGGTTCTGATCGGGCGGTTCCGTTCGGGCTCAGTGTGCGACAAGCTTAAGAGAGCTAACAATAAGCCCCTTTGAGAACTAAAAAACAACCGCCCCCCTCCACACCACACAAAAATGGGCTTATTGTTAATATTTCCCAAGGTGACTTCGAAAATTAAATAAAAACGATTATCCCTTTATTTATCACCTTTCTATTTGCATCAAATAACAACAAGGCTCTCCAATTGATTAATTATAATTGGATTAAAAGTTCAACGCTTGATGAAGTATTTGCCACGACTTATATTGGAGTAATAGCCCTTACTTCATTTTGAAACATTTTTCCCTCGTTTTAGCATCGGCCCAATAAATCTGGAGTGAAAAATTCATGTTTACCACATTCCATTCGCATATTTCAAACAACAGAGCTATTTTTAGAGGAAGTGAAACGATATCTGCCTCAACTATACTCTCTCTCTCTCTCTCTCTCTCTCTCTCTCTCTCTCTCTCTCTCTCTCTCTCTCTCTCTCTCTCTCTCTCCTGATAGAAGCAGACGAGACTGTGTAACTGTATATCAATATCTAACCTATTAATGAGTTTTGATAGTTATTGATGTATAACTGAATGTATAACCGATGGGTTTAGAAGAGCATTATGCACAGTAAATCTTGCATGGATACTGTGCCTTGTTCTGGTGCACCTCTAATTCTTCCTTTTCTATGTCGATGGTTTCCGAACTAAGAAAGAAAAACAAGGAGGGCATTATAGTTGCGCGTTGGAAGTCGTTCTTACAATTCTAAAAATTACGTGATCATATGTAATTCTGTTTAAGCCTCTATGTGACTTATGCCCACAGATACAAAGGAAAATATTTTTGTAAAAAATTCCATATATATACTTTCTTATAAAACAAGCCTTTTAAATAGAAAAAGACTAAATGAATCAGGTTTTTGTAACATCAAACAAGCGCAGCAGTAATAAATGAGGATACATAAAAGCGGAAAAGTAATAATGTAATACTTCAAAGGAACTGTACATATAACATAATAGTCTGAAACGCGAAATTAATTGGCAGGATAATACCACGAGATGGGAAGAACCAGAGTCAAATCGTTGAAATGAGACCTCATTACGGGGGAATTACAAATACACATTCACGCTCAGATGAAAATATAATCAGAGGGAATTGAATAAATATGAAAGTTAAGGACAATACAAATTTATTTCATTCATTTGTGATTGATATTAAAGTTCATAGCGAAAACCCAGACTAAAACAATTCTACATTGGGTTTACTACCTATTTTATTTGGATTATCAGTTCGGATTAAGAATGGATGGCGGTTATCCAAAAAAAGCTAATATTATTGTATTTATACACACACACATACACACACAAACACACACACACACACACACATATATATATATATATATATATATATATATATATATATATATATATATAAAATCATCCATAATTAGTCCACTGCAGGACAAAGGCCTCAGACATGTCCCACTCGTGTTTGTTTATTGTCTTTATATGGCAACCTATATCAGCTTTTTCTTAGCTCGTCAATCTATGGTCTTCACTTCCTTCCTATCTTCTTTTGCAATCTTTAGGTACCCATTCTGCTGTTCTTAATGTCCATCTATTATATGCTGACCTAATGGACGTCGGGTTCGAAGGTTAACTTGAAAATTTGTTATTAAAAAATAGCTCAAAGTTACAAAGTAAATGAAAGGTTTGACACCAACTACAACGGTTCTATCATTATTTAAGAACAAATATCTGAAAATGCTTCTTTTCATAAAGAAAACGATCACCGATGTCAAAAGTACAAACAGATTGGCAAAATTGTACTAACACTCACAGTAGTCACTAGTGAAATAAAGGAAAAATCTAATCCCCTCTTTGAAAATTAAAAGAACAGAGTGTCATGACCATAGCAGCTACATCTTGTCAACTTTGACAATGCACAAAGTAACATAAACGTTTCCAGAACATTTATGTCAATTTCCTCAAGATTTAGAAGCTATATTGAATTTGCACTGGAAATTATATAATAATAAAAATTTTACCATGTAATTTTCAGCCACTCGACATCAGTGAATGGAATATGGTATCTAAGCTAAATAATATTATTTTGTACGATACATATTCGAGGCTTTACATATTCTGAAAATTTCACCAAAACACTGTTACATTAAAATTACTTTTGAACAGCTTTGAAGTTCAACTGTCTTTGTAATAAGAGAGAGAGAGAGAGAGAGAGAGAGAGAGAGGAGAGAGAGAGAGAGAGAGAGAGAGAGAGAGAGAGAGAGAGAGCCTGCAAATTCATGACGTTACAATGATTTGTTTAAAAACGATGGAGCACACACATATGCATACGAACATATAAACACGCATGTATACAATACAGTATATATACACACTCACACACACACATACATATATATATATATATATATATATATATATATATATATATATATATATATATATATCAGTAAAAAGAATACTAAGCAAAAAATCTTTAAGTGATTCTAGAATTCTGCTTTTGAATATATTATTCGCATATTATTCGATTAATCACCCTTGACAAGGCCAAAGGAAAAATCGAAAATTGCACGGTAAGTAAACTCAGACACACTATTCTATCTTATTTCTCTTTCTCTTGCTTTGTTAAAGTTTTTATGGTTCACATAGGAGATATTCATTTTGATGTTATTGTTCTTAAAATATTCTATTTTTCCTTGTTTCCTTTCCTCACTGGGTTATTTTCCCTATTGGAGCCCCTGGAGTTATAGCATCCTTTTTTTCCCACTAGGGTTGTAGCTTAGCAAGTAATAATAATAATAATAATAATAATAATTATAATAATAATAATAATCTTTTAAATCCGTAAAAGACCGCCGACATAATTATTCTTTGCATTCTGTGGTATCTAACCTTGGATATTTCTGAATGAAACAAATAAATTTATAATAGTGTTATATTTTGTTGTTTTTAAAAGTTCAGAAAATCAATCAGATTTATCAGTTATTTGAAATAGTTTAACTTAAGAGTTCTTTATAAAGATCTATGATTTAAGTACTTTCAAGTGTAAAAATTAAAATTAGACTCGAGGCAGTAGCAGAGTCAAAGTCAAAATACTAAATAGCACGGATGGTTTGCAAAAATAAAAATCTATTACATATCTGAGGAGAATTTAAACTTTGTACAAAAATATACCTTTGTGCAATAAAGTGTTATCAAGCAGGTTTTACTTTACATACTGCATTTTTATAATCCCAATTTTACATTTCGATCCACGCTCGTGAGAAATCTCTAGAGTATCATATTCAATTAAAGAAATACATAAGACGCTCATGTGCTGCTACAGGCAGAACACCGGCCAAAATTACACAATTGATTTCATTCAACAGATAATTACACAAATTAATTAAGTTAAATGCAGGTTATGTAAAAGTTTAGGTTTAGTAATTAGACAGAGTGACAAAACAGCGATTATACAGAGTTTTTAACAATTTCTTTCTTTCAAAGCGATTCAAACAATAAATGGTACTATGTTTAGATGGTTATGTTAACACTTGAATAATTCAATCACAATAAAAATAATAATGGAGATCAGAGACATATGATAGAACAGAGATTCTGTGGCCGAAAGGAAACTTAACCTTTAAGGTAAAAGCATTTCGATGGACATCTCTACAATAAAAAAAACTCGCCTTATATATACCCCCTTTTGGGTACATATTATATGGGTGTATCATGTGGTAGCTTAATGACGATAGTAACAATTATAAATACTACTATTACTGCTCATATCATTGTAATTATCTTAAGCTCTTAAGACATACATAATCCTCCCCTCGATAGATTATTCCTAACAAATAGTAACGCCTAAAAATACAAATGGATGATATAATAAATCTAGGAGAGAGAGAGAGAGAGAGAGAGAGAGAGAGAGAGAGAGAGAGAGAGAGAGAGAGAGAGAGAGAGAAGATTCGTTTTTCTCCTATTGATTGGGGTGTGTACAATAATTATAAGATAACTGTCGTGATTATCATATCAAAGTCCTGTAAACGTATCATTATTTATTACTTAAATCTTCGAGGTTCTCGAGTCTCAGTCAACTTTTTTCAGGAAGTATCAACAAATTGTGTAGAAATCAAGTATACAACATATGCATACGTATTACGAATCATGGAATTAATTGATTATAAAATATGCTAAGAAATGGATGATTAAGAATGTACAGTGCTTTTTGTATGATTATGGGGGTCTCACGAATTTTGTAGTTAGTGATAGAACAAATCTTGTAATATTGACTACTGTATGTTTTCTGAAATGGAAGAAGAATGAATAAGCCTCGAAAGGTTTTAGCCAGTTTATCCGAAAAGGATTGGAAAAGTTCGTTTTATTTCTGATTTTCTTCCTTTATATCATTTGCAATATACAGACGATAAAACTTGGATGAATAGTTAGCGAGGTTTGTGTGTTGTAAGACTTGAAATGGTGAGAAATGTAGAGACAAATAGTTAGCTGAGGTGAATTTTTTGATATGCCTCAGTCATGTGAAGAGAATAGATACGAGAACATAACCAAAGCGATGGATAGATGGCAGGGCGAGACTATGAACATAAAGTTCTAGTAGTTTTCAATATCATTTTTCCCTACAGTCTTGATCTCTGAGCTTTTCCCCAAGTTTATTTCAGCGGCCTATAATTTGCTTAGTTTGAAAAAGGAGATATGTAATAGCCTTAGTAAAAACTCTGATAACACAACATTCCTTCTCAGCAGTTGCATGAAAAGAACAATAACCACTTTTCTAATCTTTTAATATAGAAATTAATTCTCCTGACTTGTACAGCAGGACGGCAGATAGAGTCTTGCCTATGGCCGTGAATTTAAGCTGTTTACTTGGGAGATTACTGATATTGTTAGGTACCAAGGAAGAGAATTGGGCTTACCCGCCGGGCTTTCTGATGAACATCTCTTACGATGAAATTGGAACTGAAATCGGACACCTTTAACCTTTAAAAATGAAAAGGTATAATCAACATCCTCCCGGAAGCACCTTTTTGAGGCGAAAGGTGTTTGAAGTTCAAGGTTCCAATTAAGGCTGTCCATGAGTTTTTTAGAAACCTCAGATTGCATATTGCATTTTTACCTAAAATAGAAATGCAGAAAAGAAATCAATTGAGTTATTACGGGTAGGTTATTTCATCAAGAGTTTACAACTTGGGTGTAGGAAATGGCTCTCTTGCGTTGAGAGGGTAATTCAAAGAGGCAAAAATCAAATGAACGGGATTAAAATCTAGCGAACGTTATCGCGAGAAAGGTCGGAGAAATGGAAAAACAAAATGAATATTAGATTTTACTTTAATAACGTATAAAACACAGAGATTATTTTTTATATAATCAAGGATTTCTTTGTGCAAGTAGAAAGGGTCTCATTTCAAGCATATTTCCCCTAATTCATATAATTGAGAAAAAAAATATTGTAGGCTATCCGCATAATAATCTAACCGAAAACTTCAAAAGCTTATAAGGCCTAAAATCCTTACGAGGATGGATAATTTTCAAAGCTTATTAACTTCCTTAAGAATTTATAGGGAAGTGATACACTCAAGACTGCTCAAGAGACAGGCTATTATATTGGATCCTTATCTCTGGTTACTGTTCACTTAACCTTTGCCTACATACAACGAAAAGTCTGGCCTATTCTTTACAGATTCTCCTCTGTCCTCATAACACCAGACAATACGGAGATTAACAAACAATTCTTCTTCACCAAAGGGGTTAACTATTGCACTGAAATTGTTCAGTGGTTACTCCCCCCCTTGGTAAGGGTAGAAAAGACTATGGTAAGCAGCTCTTCTAGAAGAAAGACACTCCAAAATCAAACCATTGTTCTCTAGTCTTGGGTAGTGCCATAGCCTCTGTACCATGGTCTTCCACTGTCTTGGGTTAGAGTTCTCTTGCTTGCGGGTACACTCGGGCACACTATTTTATCTAATTTATCTTCCTCTTGTTTTTTTAAAATTCTTATAGTTTATATAGGAATTATATATTTCAATGTTAATGTTCTTAAAATATTTTTTGCCTTGTTTCCTTTCCTCACTGGGCTATTTTCCCTGTTGGGGCCCCTGGGCTTATAGCATCCCGCTTTTCCAACTAGGGTTGTAGCTTACCTTGTAATAATAATAATAATAATAATAATAATAATAATAATAATAATAATAATACAAAAAGTACATTTCAATATAAGCATTACAGGACATTGCGAATGACAACAAATAAATATAGGTTAAATATATACAACAATACTTGAAAAACTTGATGGAAAGCAAATACATTCGACTCAGGATTCAATGAGGAATAGTTGAACTTTGTATTTTACTAAATTGAAAATTGGCAACTTTAACTACCTTTATCTGTAAATTAAGGAAATCTTAAATTGTATATTTTCTGTCAATATTCAGCAAACTTAACTGATTTGTAAATCCGTTGTACATTTTTATTACTATTTTTATCCTGCTATTACAGCTAAAAATAATATGTCATCATTGTTATTATCATCATCATTAAAAAAAAAAAAAGGAATGAACACTCTTACTATTTTTTGTTTCTCTAGATCTTTCTTTGAATTCAGTAGACCTTTTTTTTTTAAAGTCATAACAACAGAAAACGCAAAAGCATGAAAAAAAATCTAGTTTTATTGCAGAGGAAAAATATATATATATATATATATCTGCTTCTGCAAAGCCCTACAATGGTAAAATATGGATAGCTATAGTACATATACCTTTTGAAAGCAAACACAATTCTTCATAAACCCCAACAACAAAAAGAAACTAAAAGTTACAAAAAATAAATACACATACCATACACAGCCTGAAATGTTACAAAAAATATGGCCTATCAATATTCAAACTACCCAGGGAAAAAGCTTATATTGAACTGCAGTGTAAAAGAAAAAAAATCCACTTCCAAATGGAATATTTCAATACGTTTATCGAACCGATGAACTCGGCTCCCTTCAATATCCTGCCCGAAACTTTAGCTTACAGGATCTCGTTCGCTGTGAGCAGCAGCGATTTGCATTTAATCACTATACGGAAATAACATTTAGAAAAAAATCCTTTGCAATAATAGTAATATCTGATCTAAACTCATCCTATATAAACTAAAAGTAAAGTAATTTTTTTTAAAATAAATAAGAGCAAATTTATCCTGCAAGGAGGAAGATAATTTAGTGTTCAGTAAATTGTAAAGGCACTGCACAGATTTTTCAAACTAAATAAGATGGAAAAAAAGTGATTCTCAGAAGCTACGACATATCTCGCTTCAAATCTGATAAGTAGCTGAAGTGATATGAATTCAAACCTTTCATACCGGACCTCGGAAGCAATTTTGCTTCAATAAATTAGTCGAAACTGTCTTGTTTACTTGTTCATAGAGAGAGAGAGAGAGAGAGAGAGAGAGAGAGAGAGAGAGAGAGAGAGAGAGAGAGAGAGAGAGAGAGAGAGAGAGAGAGAAAGAGAGGGAGGGAGAGAGAGAGAAAATTAGTGATCAACTCAAACATTGTTTATTACATGTGAAATAGAAAAAAAGATCGTTAAATATAATACATAATAACGAATACAGGAAAGATAAAAGATAAAATCCATTGGACAGGTAAAGTTACAATGTTATTGCAATAATCGACCAATAAACTCACGGTATATACAATAGACCTTCGATTTAGCGAGCAATACATGAGGGAATATACATTCTAAAGCACAGACACGATGCCATCAAGTAAAGCGAATCACATACACAGGGATATAGTTAATGGCTACAAGATACACAGGCTAGTTCTAACGTACTCAAACTGGTTGAATTTTAATGCAGAGACTTTATGCTCTGTCGTTTGCTACTGCTAGACTGCATTTCAGCGATCCTCGAAGTATGATCTGAATAATTTGTAGCGAAGAGCGAATTAATATTCGTGTTAAGATACATATGCAAAGATTTTATTGGGTGGATTGAAATCTTAAGGGATTGTATCCTTGACAGCCTTATTCATAAGGTAGCTGGCTCTCTTTAAAACACATACACATGTCTATCAATCTAACCTATGTGTCTTCCATATATAAATTTTTTTATATATATATATATATATATACATATATATATATATACATACATATATATATATATATATATATATATATATATATATATATGTACACAGTATATATATATATATATATATATATATATATATATATATATATATATATATCCATCCCATCCATATACCAAGGCACTTCCCCCAATTTTTGGGGGGTAGCCGACGTCAAACAAATGAAACAAAAAAGGGGACCTCTCCTCTCTACGTTCCTCCCAGCCTGAATCCTTATTAGTTCAGGCAGATAATTTGGAAACTTAAATTTTGTGGACTCGAGTTGAAACTTTACTCAGGTTTGATAGAATACAATGAACCATGGCCCTTCCATCACTGTAGGACATATGAACTTGGCAAAAGGGCTCAGTGCACACTTAAGAAACATCTAAACCAAGCTTGATCCCCGAGTATCGCCTACGAACCAACCTACCTTGGAAATGGGTATTGGCATTGCTGAGGTCAGAAAATATATTTGAGGGTGTATGAAGCGACTAACATTTAATGTTGTGGAAGTTTTTAACATAAGTACATCATAAATTCAATAATCAGAGTCCTTGCTTAAGGCATCCCTAGTACATGTCAAAATCCGTCTCGACAAAAGAACTGTAATGCAGATGCAAATAAAGAAAAATGCTCTCTCTGCGTTTCTTCAATGTAGCGTGCATAGTAACCGCCATCAGAATCCAATCAACTTGAACGATAAAAGTCGTTGAATGTAATACTGTACACGCTAATATCAATACTATTTTCATTACTGTTTCTACTGTATATTGTAAATTTTTATCCCAATGTCAACCCTATTGATGAAAGTCGTTTGCTGTTACCCTTATGCAAGCCATTAGGGCATAAACAAAGTTAGTGATTCGGGAGCTCGTCGTTGATTTATACCTCCTTCAGGTATCATCACGCTGGTAAGCTCGTTAGTGCCTTGAACACGCACCCCACTACCCAGGTCACAATTTCATCTGTAGTATCCTCCAAAAATGTCCACCACTCATCCCGATTCATCTGTCTATAATGCCTTAGTAAAACAGCTGTCCTTTGCCAGTAGAGACGCATTTGCAAGGTTTCAGCATGCCCCGCTCAAGCAGCAAAACAGACTATGTCCTCAATGGTTATTCCCAGCGAGAAAAGGGACACCAAAATACAGTATTATACCGTCAAATCATACCTACTGGAGCGGTATTCACTCTCTCCAGCTGCCCGTGTACCCAAAATTTTTCAGCTTTCAACGACCATTGGAGGACCAAAGGCAATGATGGCACCCCGTGAAATTATTATTTTTGCTCACCTTCAGCCTGCTGCAGATGAAGTGAACCTAATCCGTGGCCTTTGGGTACAATGCCTGCCAGAACCTGTGCAAGCCACCTTTCCTAATGTTGACACCTTGCTATGAAGGACCCGATAACTAGAGTCCATGTCCTTATGGACATCCACTTCCCCACCATCAAAAACTCCAACATTTTCATTCCTGACAAAGGGGACAACCATTCAACACCTAATGAAGCTGAAGTGAATACTGTAAAAGAACAACAACCAGCTCGTGACATACCTTTGTAACAACGAAAATACCCACCCACCACCTACATATGATGCCAAACACCTTCGCCCCAACCAACACAATCAACAGCAACTGGCTGACGACCCTCGCCGTCCGTTGTGTTACTACCACTCTAGATTCGAGGCTGCTAGAAAGAAATATGCTGCTGGAATCGAGATGGCAAGTCAAAAAACCTGAAGTTTGGCCCTCTTCAAGAGGCAACCTTTTTCAATGCAGAGAAAATCCTATCAACTGCTAACTCTCTCACCTTTCAAATACCAACTGCAGTGACGTCAATGTAGAGACAGTAATCGAACAAATGATAAGCAGATCGTCCTGCTCATTGGCCTTCTTCAATAGAAAATTTTCCAAGGCAGTATCCAATTACTCTACCTTTGACCGTGAACTAATGACAATGTATTTGGCTGTGTGTCACTTCCACCATTTCTTATAGGGCATGTCTTTCGTCATTCACAAGGACCACATACCCCTTTTGCACGTCTTCACTCAACAGTTGGATACCTGGTACACCTGTTAAAGCCGACATCTCTCTGCTTTTTCTGAATACTACTGTACCATTCAACACATCCCTGATACACTGAATTCTATCACTAATGTCCTTTCCAGAAATGCATTGGGTACTGTACACCTAGGAATGTATTACAAGTCTTTAGCGGAAGTTCAATGAAAGGACCCCAAGTACCAAACCAGCAGGACATCCTTCATATCTCTCCATTGAGAAGACGTCACCCTCAATTACTCCAATGTCACCTCTTCTGTGATGTCAGTACTGGTAAGCCACACCTGTTGTTAGTGGCCTCCTTGCACTGATCTACAGCACAATTACTGTTGTCGAAGTTCATTTGGAATGGGATAACTAAAGATGCCGAGGATTGGGTCCACTCCTGTGTTTCATGTCAAACTTTAAAGGTGTATCGACACATAGATTGGGGTCTGGACACTTTTCAACAACTTCAGCGTCGTTTTCCCCACATTATCGTCGACATGATTGACCTGTTCCCAACATACAAAAACACTGTTACTTTTTTAGATTCATCGATCCTTCCGACTTGTTAGCTTGAAGCCCTCCCCATGCAATATGCAACATATTACTTATGCCCTGCTGCCTTACTTTCCAAATGGATAGCAAGATTTGGCATCCCAGAACCGGTTATTTATGACAAGGGTTCCACATTCACCTCAACGCATCACCCTACATCAGATTACCGCTTATCATAACTCTGAAGCCAAGGGAACATGGTGGAACGTTTCCATTGTGCCCTCAAAGCAGCTTTGATATCCAACTGCACTCACTTCAGAAGGTGTCCACAACTTCACTGGCTCCTCCTCGGAATAAGGACCACTCCTAAGGACACTCTCAAAGGCAGATATGGTAAATGGTAACCCATTGCTTGTCCTTGCAGAATTTTTCCTGTCCACCACCTCCTTTGATGATCTCCCTCGGCTACGTCATGTTGTGGGGAAATTTACCCCTTGCTGTTAGACTTAAAAGCCCCAGTATAGCACCACATAACGAAAAACCTACACACATCGTCATAGGCACTGATGCTTACAAAACACCCCTTATGCCACAAACACAGCCACATTCCTTGTCATCTGTCGTTCTCCAAAACATATCCTCTACAACATTTGTGGAAAAGAGGATTAGGTTACCATTGACCGCCTCAAACCCGCATACATCCTGCAAGAGTACGACTCTCAAGGGCCCGTCATCCTCTTTCTCATGAATGTCTGCTTCAATGAGGGAGTCATGTAATGCAAGCGCAGCAAGCAATGCATATATAAGTAGAGGAGAATGCCTCTCTCCGTTATTTCCACACAGCACACATAGTAACCGCCATTGAACTGCAATCAACTTAAACGACGAAATTTGTTGAATGTAACTCACGATAATTTCAACTCTATTTTCATTACCAATATTATATTGTGAATTCTTAAGCCAAAGTCAACCTTATTGCCATTAAACTTTGATTGTACATATGCAATTGTCACCCACATTTGCCCCTTTGGGGGGCATATAAATATCTAGATGAAAACCAGAAAACTAACAAACTAATACCGGCTGAATATATATACACACACACACATATATATATATATATATATATATATATATATATATATATATATATATATACATATATATATATACATATATACATATATATGTATATATATATATATTATGCACTGTATATATATACACATTACATTAAATAACTTTTCTCAGATACGTGCAAGAAGAATATCTGAACTGACACTTTATTTAAGATATACAGGTAACACACAAACAAACACACACATATACAGTGTATATATATATATATATATATATATATATATATATATATATATACATATATATATATATATATACATATATATACACGCATATATAGATATATATATATATATATATGTATATATATATATATATGTATATATATATATATACATACAATAAGTCTTAATTATTATTTTAATGAGAGATTGCATTTTAAGCTAAAATAAAATATTTCATTTTTGCAGCTTGTCAGTGGGTCTGTGTATTCCTCTGTCCAAAGGAACAGAATGCATTCATCAGATGTGTAAATGATAATGCAAAATTTCGGTGTCGCGTGGCTGCACCTATTCAGCTGGCTGACGACGACCTGGTCCCGAGGAAAGGAAATTGGAATATAAAAACAAAGGGGAACTCGGGCATATTTTCTCCAAACTCTTAAAAAGAAAGAAACCCTAAAGGGGTACACATACCAGTGTGCGCACACAGCACAATGCACACACGTGTATTTGCGTAGCGCTCCACTGATTATGAAGTCTAGATAGCATCCAATTCCAATGTTAAATCACGAAAAATACATCACATAATTCCCACCATTTTTTACTCATTGTAATCAATTATCAGCGCATTAACTGAGACCACATTCGTCCCTCTTACACGTTAGCACAAATCGGAGGGATGCTACAGCGAATAATAACAATAGATTTAAGCAACAAATGGGACTTGAGCAATAACAAAAGAGGGGACATTATATGAGAGAGTGAGAGAGAAAGAGAGAGAGAGAGAGGGGGGAGGGAGAATAGTTTCATCTGCACCGAAAAAATAATCACAATATCAAACATGTTTATTGCAGTGCCAGACATATAAAGGAAAGAAAAAAAAAAACTGAGCATATATCAAAATCTGAAAATATGGAAGAACATGAGAAATCTCGTCCACATAATGTTCTCCACATAAAGTAAAAGAGAATTGAAACAGAGAGAGAGAAATGAAAGGAAAGTCATATGCATGCTAATGGCTCATCCACCTAATGAGTTAGTGAAGGGAGAGGGGAGATTAGGAAATGCCTTCCGCTGATGTAAACAGAATAAAAGATGAAATAATCGATGTGCGATCGATGAAAGTAATAATACTCTAAAGGTTAAGAAAAAAATCATCATTTAGGTAATGATAAAAAGGGTTTAAAACGGAGGTTAAACTATAATAAGTGGGAGTTGATCGATTCCGTTATGTTATTCAAACTGACGTATCTCTCTCTCTCTCTCTCTCTCTCTCTCTCTCTCTCTCTCTCTCTCTCTCTCTCTCTCTCTCTCTCAGGTCATTGGTTAACAAGTGATTGTTGTGAACGAAAATATTGTTGCAATAATAACGAATGCAATCTTTGAAAAAAACAAGCTCTCTCTCTCTCTCTCCTCTCTCTCTCTCCTCTCTCTCTCTCTCTCTCTCTCTCTCTCTCTCTCTCTCTCTCTCTCTCAGGTCATTGGTTAACAAGTGATTGTTTTGAACGAAAATATTGTTGTAACAATAACGAAAGCAATCTTTAAAAAAAGCTCTCTCTCTCTCTCTCTCTCTCTCTCTCTCTCTCTCTCTCTCTCTCTCTCTCTCTCAGGTCATTGGTTAACAAGTGATTATTGTGAACGAAAATATTGTTGTAATAATAACGAAAGCAATCTTTAAAAAAATCTCTCTCTCTCTCTCTCTCTCTCTCTCTCTCTCTCTCTCTCCTCTCTCTCTCTCTCTCTCTCTCATATTATTCCATCATTTTGTTATGTTATGTGCCCATGTGTGAACACAGATCACTGCAAAAGAGGACATACGACCTTGGATTTTTTTTTTTCTTTATGTTATACATAGTTTTCCATTTTTTAATCCACTTTTACCATGGTTAATGGTGACAGTTTTCCAACCATGGTTTAGGGCCACTAGTTTTAGTTACTGGTGAATATACGATGAGAGGGGCTTGATAATAGAATAGGTTAAAACAGAAATAAGAGGGGATATTTGAGAAAAAGAAAGAGAAATGGGTGAAGATGTCGGGACCCCTTTTCATCTCAGTAATGTAATTTTTGTCTTTCTTTTTCATTATATTCTACAAAGGTAATAAGTACACAAGTAGGAAAGGGAAGTGAATGAGACATATGAGTTTAGAATTTAGATAATTACAGCTGGGATTAATGTATAAACAGAAAATTATTTGAAAATCTGATTGATAAGAAAATAAAATAACCAAAGAAAAACGGTATTAGATGAAGAAAAAATAAAGTAATAATCAAATTGGAAACTATGTAATTTCCCGGATTATAGAATGCAAATTATAAGTGAAATGAAGCACAACTATGACAACTTCTCTCATTTAGATTCAGACGGAATAACATTACGACAATACCATTAAGTCGTCACAGTATAGTCAATTACCGAGTTAGGGGGACTTGAAAGCATTTTAATGTAATCTAATTCTTAATTTCACGTAGAACATTTTCAAATTTAATGATTGGTATGATAATTTTTATTGATCTTTAACTTAAAATTACTTTGCTTATAACAAACTTTGATCATCACTCAGTAAGCGTATTTCTCCAGTCCCAGTAACTATCAATCTACTTTTAATAATTTCAAAGACCTAGTCAAGTAATGGCTGGCAAACCATGAACCAAACTGCATATAAAGAAAGGTATTATCTTGCTTTGTACTATTGGCAATGAAACCAGTTCACAACGCGTTTGTAACAGCGCCAACTGATTTGCTATCTTACGGAGGTATAGGCACTTTGAAACTCACGGGTGAAGATTAAATAAAAGACCAAATCTGAAGAGTTTTGCACCGATAGATCGATTAATTATTACTTTTCCCTGATAGATAATGACTAATCATATTTGATTTACAGCGTTGTGTAACTGTTCTAGTGACTGACTGATAAATAAAAATGTGAAAAGTCCATGAAATATATAATAGACTGTCTCTAGCAAAGGAGTTAATACGCCTAAAGTCAATTTGACAACTAAAATAAATTATTTCAGAACCGTTCTTTTAGGTCTTGATGACTCCTTGAATTATATCTTTAATTCTGCATTTCATCAAGTGCAATGTGTCAAAAATGCTAGGGGGAAATGTCATAGGATATTAATAGTGGTCAATATCAGTGGTTTCTACGAGATACAAACAACACTATAAGACGTATTCAAAATTGTGTTCAACGAGTCACCTATTATAAGTTTTCATTTCGAAAAGTGAAATAAAAACTTGAAATTACCGATCATCGTTACTAAAAACTTGAGGTGGCGTTAAACATGATAAAATGCGAGGGACTCGTTATTTCAGATACGGTAATGCTGTCGTGTTACATTTTATAGTGCGACTGAACATTCAAGAGAAAAGAAACGAGAATATTTGTCTTTGTCTAGGCCAGTCTGAGGTACAGTGGTATTTATGTTTATTCGTAAAATCGAAGACCGTAGTTACGTTTCAAAAGATAGGCCTTCAGTGAAATTAAATCGATATCTAGAGTCCCATGAGCAGCTGTCAAACACGTCGTAAGACCTGTTTGAAATTTCAAAATAGTTGACGCCAACATACGTCCAAGTTCGCGAGACCCCAACTCCAAATCCCGAATGGGCACATATAATCGTAAACTATTTTGGTCTTTGAAATGCAGCTTATCTAAACGTGTTCAATAAAATGATATACAGACACAAGTAAAGAAAACGTTACATAATAGGAAAATCAACTAAAATCCAGTCAACGACTTTTTAGTTGATTATCGAGTCACTTTTGTCGGAGAGGAGTTCCAATGCCAAAAAGTCGTAGGCCGAAGCCCCCAACCTCTACTGGTAGTCCGCAAGTGAATTCCATACAAGGGATAGCCTACCTCTGAAATATGGCATGAGGTTCACTGTTGAATATTTGGAGCAATGACCTTCGGATACTTTACTTACAATATATCACTCATGCTTGACCTGAACTCTCTTTTCAGGCGGATGTGGCTACAAAGCTACAAATATTAAAGGTCACAAAAATACCTCCTTATTGAAGCCTTTGTGCGGCAACTTACTTCGTCATTTGGCTTTTTGTCTCAAGGGCAATATCCAAATTTGCATCGCTTCCAAAGGAACTAATGTTAAATGAATGAAGAACTCCTGTGGTTATAACCGCGTTTGTTACATTTTCTTGTATTAAAAATATTCATTGTAATACTGCCAGTAAAGCTGAGTGAATTAGGATTTTCCTACTTCACGTAATTGACGCCAGTACCCAAAAATGTGCTTCCATGATGTAAATACTTTCCTAAAAAAATGTTCTTTCTATTATATGTAAAATAAACAAACACCCTTCCGATAATCAATAAATAACAGTAGATGAGGGAAAACGGATCAAGTAAAGTAAGCTATGGAAGAAGTGGATTGTTCACACTTGCTTTTCCTAATTAACTTAAAAGGCAAATAAAGGGATTTTATTTGGTATTTAATAAGCTAACCAACTAGTGTATTGCAAAAGTTTCTACTTGATAGATTGCAATCATCATGATTTAAGTATGCAAGGATCAGTTCCCTCACGACAGGTACACGCAATTTCTTTGTAGCTATATCGGATGTTATTTTCGGAACTGTACAACTTTACACGAATCAACAAATTCTAAATCCATCAAGCAAAAAACTCATGGATTTTACATTAAGAAAATTTACCTGTTGCACTTAAAATAAAATATGTCATATTGGTGGACTGCATCAAAACAAATTATAAAAAATCCATAATTTTTAAGACGGAAATTTCCACTTTATGCGTTGTCCATCACTAAGTGTGTTTTCTCCAGAGTCTCAGGAACTCTAAATCGTCATTTTATAATTTCAAAGACCCAGTCAAGTGATGACTGACAGAAGCATGAACAAAATTATGAATAAAGATGTTATCTTGTTCAATACCATTTGGCAAAAAAAAAAAAAAAAACCGATTCACAACGTCTTTTTCACGGCACCAACTGATTGGCCATCTTACAGAGGCAGAGGCACTTTGAAGCTCACAAGTGAAGATAAATAAAGACCAAACTAACGAGATCGATTTATTATTACTTTTCCTTGATAGATGATGACTAATAACATGAGATTTACACCGTTGCGCAACTGATTACGCGAAACATTGCAAACCAAAAGCATCCTCGAATGACTAAGAACACGAATCCTGACAACCGTAATGGTTAGAGAAAGAGAATAATTAATCTTATATGAACAAAAGAGAAAGCACAGAACACGATAAATGCATTAAACAGAGAAAGGGTGAATGTTATTAAATCAACTTGTTAAAATGCAACTAAAAAAAGGAGAGCGCGACGTTTTCTTGTTCACAGCCAGAATTCTTCCGCAGGGAAAAGGCCAAACAAAACGTCCCTGAAGACCGGCCAACCGCTCACAAACCGGAAGAAAAGGAGATGGGGAATAACAACAAAGAGAAGCTATTAATGGTTCAAAGGGAATCGCAAAACACATGAGAGAGAGAGAGAGAGAGAGAGAGAGAGAGAGAGAGAGAATTACCGACGTCAATAAGGAGAATATTGGAATTAATTTTCTTGTTTGCAACAGTATTCAAGCACTAAAGAACCAAAACAATATAAATGAAGTTTTCATTCAAAACCTGACAACTAACTTTAGTTCCACCTCACTGGATCGAGGTAATTGCTCGGATAAAGTTTATCCATCGCTAAAGGTTTTTTTTTTTCTTTAAACCATTGGTCTGGGATCATTTCTTTTATTGCTTAATTTGACTTCGCATGATGATATTCTCATTTGGCATTTCTTAATAAAGGGAGTGCAAGATACCATATTTACGATTAAGGAATCTATATCAAACTTACTTCATAATTATATATACATACATACATGTATATATATACATATATATACATAAATACACACACATATATATATATTATATATATATATATATATATATATATATATATATATATATAATTTTAAAACTATTCTCTATTCCATCGCAATCGACTCACTGATACCTGGGTATCAATGAATTCCGAACAAGAAAACAAGATATAAAGTTTGCTCTCAATGACAAGACATTATTGCAGACCTGAAAACAGAGTATTTAACATAGGG
>NC_090725.1:255094257-255111757 GCF_036898095.1 Palaemon carinicauda | reverse complement strand
TAACGGGATTGAATAAACAACCAACATGAATAGCAACATCCTGTTGCATTGGCTACATATATTTTCAGATTAACACGCAAACACTAACAAACCCATACACCAGCCACCCGTTGCGATATTACCACTAGAGAGTTATTAGATCCTTTGGCTGGCCAGACAGTACTACACTGGATCCCTCTCTCTGGTTATGGCACATTTTTTCTTTGCCTGCGCAGACACTGAACAGTTTTGCTTACACTTTACATTTCTCTTCTGTCACCATACACCTGACAACAATGAGATTACCAAACAATTCTTCTTCGCTCAAGGGGTTCACTACTGAAATGTAGTACGCAGTAGGTAGTAGCCTAGGCTAGCCAGGACACCAGCCACCCGTTGAGATACTATCGCTAGAGACTTAATGGGTCCCTTGACTGGCCAGGCAGTACTATATTGGACCCCTCTCTCTAGTTATGTGATACCGAAAGACCAATGCTAAAGAAGAATCGAGGAGTAACTAGAAATCAGGATACCAAGGAAAAACTCTAATAAAGACCACAAGATGGTAACTAAAATTCCAAAAAATAAGCTAACAATTCTAACAAAGGACTTAAGACAGAAACAAGAATTTGAGACACCAAGGGAAAAACTCTAAAGATAAATTCAAAAGAACAACTAAAATTCAGTATACCAAGGGAGCACCTCTATACAAGAATCCAGGAGAGTACCTAAAACTCAACATACCAAGAGAGCAACTCTTGTAAAAAACCCATGAATATAACTAGAATTCTTGGATAAACTCTAAGAAAGAACAGAGTAACTAGAATTCGGTATTCCAAGGGACCAACTATGAATAAAAACCCAAGAGAATGGCTGGAATTCTGGATATTATGGGAGCAACTCTAACGAAGAACCCAAGACAGTTTATAGAATTCGGGTTACCAAGGGAACAACACTGATGAAGAACCTAGAATTCGTGATACTGAGAGAGCAATTCTAGTAAAGAACCCAAGAAAATAAATAGAACTCAGCATACGAAAGGAGCATACAAAGGGAGTAACTCGAAAAACAAGCCTAAGAGAGTAACTAGCATTCAGGAAACTAAGTGAATAACTAGAATTCAGAATCCAAAGGAATAATTTGAAAATAGGAATCCAACGGATTATCAAAAAATCCGGAATACAAGGATATGATTACGGGCACAGTGAAGTAAGCAGAATTTTAGAAACTTATGGAATAACTGACGGACTTGAATGAACTGGAGGAACTGGAATACTGGAATTTCCCTGACAAAGTGAATTGTTGAATTACTGACACTGGCAACACTAGAATCCATCAACGAGGACGGACCTTTTAAAAGAGATGACTCCAGATGCATCATTTAACAAAAGTCAGGACAAAAGAAGAAGGTCGTATGGCTATCGGGCTGAATGCAATTCCACTAAAAGCTTCCGAATTTGTCCTTGTCTGTTGGAAAGAGATAAAAAGAAATGCCTTTGAGACCTAAGCAAACTTTCTTATGGAAAAGTGAACTGAAATGAACACCAGGCAATCTTTTGGGAAAGAAAATGGCGTAGAGTCCAAATCTAAAAAAAAAAGGAAAATAATATCCCTGGAGTCCAGAGTAAATGTTGGTTAAGGAAACTACTGGAAAACGAAGTTTAAGAAGACGATTCTGTTGAATCAAGACCTATCCGGCAACGAGAGAGAGAGAGAGAGAGAGAGAGAGAGAGAGAGAGAGAGAGAGAGAGAGAGAGAGAGAGAGAGAGAGCAAAGGAATAATTTCCAAATTCATTAGCAAGTTAAGGAGAAAACTTTATTGAACGACAAAGCAAACTTTCCTTATGGAAAATGAACCACCGGGAAAATGTCTATAGAAAATAAAAAATATTCAAAAGACTGGAATAGCTATGGATTCATACCTCTAAGGGAAAGGAGCAAACATCTCAGTCCCTTTAATGGGTTAATCTGATAAAAGCAAGCCATATTTTACCAGCGAGGCAAACTATGGCCATGTTTCGAAGTTCTGTTTATCACTGGAACTAAAGTTTTAATCTAAGATAGTTACAGGAAAATAGAAAAAGAAGCTAATCTGTAAAGTAAAAAGAATATAAATAGAAAGAGTACCAAAAGTTTTTTTTCTTTAAACATTAGAAATTCATGGTTTAATACCTGGGATATATATATGGAGTAAGCCAGTCCTAACTTCCTAAGCCAACGAGGTAGTGACCCAGTGACAATAGGGTTAAGGTCTATAGAATAAAGACCTTGAGTAGGGGCTCTATGAAGATCTCCGAATTCTGCACTTCTAAGGTGAAAATTTATAAGAAATAATGCGCGTCAGAACAAATGTTAATATAAGAACATGAATATTTTTAGTAAAAAAGAGATTATGAACTAAAATAGATATATATGCGGTTCAAGAAACATTCACTACTAAAAATTCCAAGGTAAAGAGACATGACAATTCATTAGTTATTTAGTACGTATACATTCCCCCTTCATAAGAAAACGGTTTACCTCAAAATATCTAGATATTCATAAAATATCTAATTCCACGAAAGAAAGAAAAAAAAATCTTACAAACGAAGTAAACACTTGTTTACGTCCACACAAATTGCTTTGATACTTAACCGAGCATTAGAGCATCCAGCAATCATGCAGAAAGCCAATTACTTTGAGGAAAATAGCCAACACTTTTACAGACATCTGCAAATGCATTTCGGAAAATTTCAGTTGAGTAATAACCTTACCGCAAAAACCAATCAGAAATAACTGTAATGCCAATTAGCCGATGGCACCAAGATCAAAGGTTCTTCCTTTAATTCATGTTCATAGCACGTGTGGCTTCAAAATAGCATGTGAGGTTAAAAAGGCCTTTCGCTAAACCAACAGTCAAAAGTCATGAAAAGGTAATCGGGAGCCAAAAAGAAATGGACGATATAGCTTAAATTGAGTGAAAATTGTACTTCTTTGATGGATGAACTACGGTTATCAAAAAAAAAAAAAAAAAAAAAAAAAAAAAAAAAACATTTCATTGGCTTAACTGAGATAATGATATTTCATTGGCTTAACTGAGATACTGATATTGTCATGATTTCTAAAATGTTATGACATGTTATTTTTCCACCTGAAACAAAGCGACAGCAAAGTGACAGTAAAATTCCTTATATATATATAAACATATTCGTTAAGTCAACATCGACTGACCCTATGGTAAATAGCATTACCAACATTAATATAAAGTAAAAAAGGAAATATAATATAAAATAGGAATTAATCCTCATGAATGGTAAGAGTTTTGCTAGAAACAAGAAAACAAAAAAGATAAAAAATAAACGAAAACAGTTGGAATCACTTTTGAATTTCAATCGAAAATTACAGAGTTGCTTTGTGGGGAAAAACTCCACCTCCCTTAATAAGGGTCTCTCGGGATCCCCATTTGGGTACGGAATGATCCTCTTTTAGATACCGAGACACCGGGTTGTTAAGGAAATTCGAATGCCGAGACAAGCATGAAGAAAAAAAAAAGAAATCACTTCTCTCTCTCTCTCTCTCTCTCTCTCTCTCTCTCTCTCTCTCTCTCTCTCTCTCTCTCTCTCTCTCTCATTTCAAGAAAAAAATTTCGACATCATAGGCCTTCTTATTAGACCTTAAGAATCTACATTATTAGTCTATTAACGAAGATAATAAGATAATTCAATGGCTGGAAAAAGTTGGAAAAATTTACTAAATGAATAAGAATTTAGAAAATGTACGCCCGCACGCTCACCCACCAACCCACCCTCACACATACTCGCAACCCCCCCCCCCCCCCCCCACACACACACATAAAGCTTCCTCTGGTATAATCACTACATTCTCAACATTTTATGAATGATTTCGAACCTAACTTAAATAACGTTGACATAAAAATCTTCATCTCCAACGTTACAGCTCACATATACAGTATTACTTTATGACTCAAACGACTTGAGTTTTATTCAATTGAGTCAAAGTTTTCTAGAAAAATATAAATAAAAAACCGTAAATGTTAACTGAAGTTGAATATGTTCCGGTCGAAGTTAATTCATGAAGGAAGCAAACCACTAAACCACTGATAGAAAAAAATGCGAAAAATGGTTTTATTACATACAGTACATATACATACACACCTAAGTATACATGAGACTATACGTTTAATAACCAAATCGATGATAACTGTTCTCGCTGAAGGAAAAATACGACAAATCCTCAACCTAATTGTAATCCGGGGAAATAAATTTTCCTTAACAAGCCAGGTATCTCTACATATGATCCTTTGAAAGTCTCGCTAATTGTGAAAAAAAAAAAACATTCTTTATAATACGGGATGAAAAATGAATAATTATTCATATGCCTTATGTAATCCAACGTTTCAGAGTGTGTCCAATTGTGAACCATTACTATTATTATGTCTTGCTGTAGATCCCTTAATTATTATCATCATCGTATAAATCTGAGAGAGAGAGAGAGAGAGAGAGAGAGAGAGAGAGAGAGAGAGAGAGAGAGAGAGAGAGAGAGATTCATTGCCTTATTAGGCTAATGTCCCTTTTAGTCACAATGCAAGCATATTTCAACAACTTTGTAACAGGTGCAATTTTCAACTTGCGGTGAAGAGAAGGCGAATTTATAGAAAATTTATTTCATTACGAAAATTCATTCTTACATTAGGGTCTCCAGAAAAAGAATATGAGTTAAATATCGGCTGTATAATAGCGTTAAAAGAAATAAACAACGAATAAAAAATATTTTCCCGTAAAACAATAAGCTCTCTCCACCCTTTCAAACTGGATTTTCTGAGATTGAACACAAGTAAACCCGGAAAAATATTTTGCGCAGCAAACGAAATATTTCCACGTATCTCTTTCTCGCTGTCTGTTACTAAAGAAATACATCGAAAAATTTTCTGAAATTTGGCAAAGATGCGTCTGTCCCAAAGGAGAGAGAGAGAGAGAGAGAGAGAGAGAGAGAGAGAGACTCGTCTAGATTAGTCTGTCGTAAAGAAATAGGTCATAAATTGTACACAGAGTCGGTGCAAAATATACAAAATACACAGAGCTATGATATATTGAAAAGAATGTTCTCCGTCGCAATTAATTTTCTTCTCTCGAAACTTTCTAGTTCGAGATTGTAGGAGTCAATAAATACCTTTTCACATGAAGGACTATAGTATGTATAAGGGATCCTAGACGAGTGAAACACGAAAAGAGGTTTCGTAAAACGCGTTACTTACTTACACTGTCCCCCTTTGTCGAGGAAAACGGGTTCTGCGAGATATTTTTCCCGGTCGTTTTAACTTATTTCTATTTACTGAATGGATGTGGAAACTTTTACCAGTGAATCGTCAAAATAGCCTTTTCCATTTCCCCAAGTCTTCGTGTACGGATTTATTGATGTAATAAACTGTTAAGGCATATATAGCCACGGGAAGACACAATACTAATTACTTCAATGAGAGAGAGAGAGAGAGAGAGAGAGAGAGAGAGAGAGAGAGAGAGAGAGAGAGAGAGAGAGAAGTCTCGTGCATAAATTTTGAAAAAGTATTCTTACATTCTATTGAAGAATTCAATAGAATTCTCGAACGAAAGTCCCCAAAAGAGGGATAATTTCACCATGATAAGCAAGGCACCGACAATACAGAAGACCCTTAAATAATACCATGTTATTGCATGCAGAAAACCACCTCATCCCCAAACTATTTTGTACATCCCCAAAATACAAAAATCAGTCTGGAAAAAGCTTAATGAATTTTGAAATATACCAATTGCAAATCTTATGGCTTAAATTTTAATTCATGGACTTATTGACTATCACCTATTATTATTATTATTATTATTATTATTATTATTATTATTATTATTATTATTATTATTATTAAAGGATGGAGTTTAACCAGCTCATTGAGTCAAACTCGACTCATATAGAGCTGGCCTACTATCAGCTGTCCATACATACATACATAACGTAATGTCCATTAGGTACAATCAAATTCAAAAGTCATCCAACACTGAAAGTAATGACATCACATCATCGTTAAAAAAATGACTCGAATGGATATCTAGACAAAAATTTGCAAAAAAAAATTTTTTTTTTTTCAATTGGTTTCATATTCAAATAACAAATTAGCCTAAGAACTAAAGTGGTAAAATACTTTGTAACACAATTTTCAAAATTGCATTTTTTATGCGTTATTAACAATTGCTCTTTGCATATTAAATGAAAAATGAACTAGTCTCCTAAGAGCACAAAACATCATTCTACATACTTTTTATCTCTATTTAAAAAAAAAAGAAGTAGCAACTCTGCATTTATGCTAATAATCGTTATTAGTTAATTAAAAAATCGAAGCGTAACTTATTCCAGTATTCCAAAAATTTCACTGATTTTTTTTTCTTTTTCAAAACAAAAACCTTTTGTTATATGATATTTTTCGTTAGCATCTCTGAACAGCATTTAGCATAAAAGAAGGAGACCATGGATTTTTTTACGGCTTGTCCCACCAGAGGTGGCAACTCCGGTCAAGGAGGTCACCTTCAGGTACTCAGCAAGTTTTTTTAGGAGTGGGGTTGTAAACCTTTGGTCCTCCATCCAAGGTGCAAGCTACGATACTTAATGGGAAAGTGTTTGTTTTCCTTACATGACGGTCAGAAAAAGAGGGATTCTCTTATTAACGCTAATAAAAGAAGGTAGTGGAGAGCCATATCTAAGTATGACTAAGGTTAGCGTACGGAGCATATCGTTTCTGAAAAAAAAAAAAAAAAAAAAAAAAAAAAAAAAAAAAAAAAAAAAACCACTGCCTAAACATAACAAACATACATTTAAAGAATAGGAGAATATGAATAGACAAATATATAAACCTGTATATTCACTACCTTTTCTAAATAAAGTCTACAACAAAACAAAAATCATAGCAGGCATGACTAACAATAAGCTAATGAACCAGTTCATATTAGTAGCTCTCACATAAAAAGAAGTTTGAATATCCCTCAACTTCATTCTTTTTTTTTTTAAGCGTAGCCTCATGACATCAAACCTACACAATTAATGTGCCCTGCTGTACATTTATGAGCAAGGAACACTCGACCTTTCGTAAACAAAAGCATCGACGGAACTAATTTAGCCTCATATGTCAATTAGTTCATTCTTTTTCTTATCCGAGAACGGAATTGAACTCGCAAATCTTTACAGTTATTAGACAATGAACACTAGACAATCAGAGATAAGTAGATAATTATATGAAGCAGATTGAGAAATCCACTGTTTTTAATAATGCATACTAATTCAACAATGGAATGTTGCAATGTATTGGAAATGTCCCTGACTGGCGTTCTGCTGGACGGGAGATCGAGTCCCGTTCAAGCTCCATAGTTTCTTGCAATGTTTGCAACCTCACCAGCCTTGTGAGCTTACAGGTCTATCTACTGAGTCATCATCAGCCATTGCCCAGCCTTCCCTGGTCCTCGCTTGAGTGGAGAGGGACATGGGCACTGATCACAAGGATATCTGGTCATTCGCAGTCTATGGCACTATCCTGTTAGGACATTGTCACTGTCTCTTGCTTCTGCCATTCATGAGTAACCTTGAAAACTTAAATGAATACTTATCTATCTATCTATCTAGCTATATACAGTGCCAGCCCATAGTTTACTACAAAGGCCAAGTGAACCACTATGGGGCTACAATGGTGTCCTCCTTGGCATAAACTCTCCAGATAATGACCTCCTTCTCCATCTAAGCAAGTCGCTTGGGTCTATAAAAGAATACTGAATTTTTCAGTAAATTAGCCTTGGTCATTTCCACCCATTTGTGAAATTGACCCCAGGTCTCTTATCTGGGAATCCTAATCTAGTAGTCTGGAATCTTGGTTCACTAGCGAGACCAGAGGTCAAAGTCAGTGATGGCAGGGGTTTGGGTGGGTGGCATTTTCTGATGATCTATACAGTACATTAAGCAATTGCAAGATAAAGAAATGAATGGTATATGCATGGAAATATACGTTTGTGCATATATACATAAATATAAATAAATATATGTGTATATATACATATATATATGTATATATATATATACACACACACACATATATATATATATATATATATATATATATATATACATATATATATATATATATATACATACATATATATATATATATATATATATATATATACATATACCTATGCCAATTAATGATATAGAGTGATCAAGCCCTAGTATAGACTAGAGAGATCTCTTCAGAATGTTCTGACCTCTCCAACTTCACAGGAAATCCAACCTTAACGTTAAATTCCCCGTGTAATGTTCGGTTCCAGCGACGAGTCCTTAATTCGAATCAGTGGACTGAAAAGTTACATCTAGGTCAACTCGAAATAGTTTTTTTTTGGTAGGTGACGATTGAACTCTCCCCGCCCCCGGCGAAGCAAATACTGTAGTTTACTATAATGTTTCTAGAGCTTTTACAATTATTTGTTTGTTTGTTATGTTACTAACACGTAAACATCTATTTCTATGTATTTAGGGATACATTAGTTTTATTGAACAATATGGTCATTTTAGATTAATGCAAATATTCACTAGTCTGTAGAAATATAACTGATTCTTTTTTACTTAAATATCCCTCAAAATTCGGTTTTGAGTGTGTCATATATATATATATATATATATATATATATATATATATATATATATATATATACTGTATATGTATATTATATATATATATATATATATAGAGAGAGAGAGAGAGAGAGAGAGAGAGAGAGAGAGAGAGAGAGAGAGAGAGAGAGAGAGAGAGAGAGAGAGAAACATTAGCAAAGTTGTAAGATAAATCCATATACAACAACAAATTCGTCTTTAACGTCTGTACACACATTTTTGGAGGTACAATACTGTTTAAAAATCTTTACAAAAAGAAAAATACGTATCTGTTCTTTTCTGCTTGTTTACATAGCATGATCCTACCACCAATATCTACATTATCATTTTATTTTCTTTGACTAAAGCTTAGACGCAGGTACTGTAGGCTCCGTCATCAACTCGCATTTCCTGAAATTATCGCAGGTCGCCGAATTTCCTATGCATCTAAATAACCAAAACAACGAGAATTTTATTATCTGAATTATTCAGAGATCGGTTCGTTCCAAATATTCCACAGACAAATGCGACAGTCATGGAAACAACGAATTTCCCATTCCCATAACCAATGACTGTTAATAAAATTCGCTGCTAAAAATGAATTTGCAGTTTACATACAAAGTTTAACACCATCACCGATGGCAATAATAGGTGACATTTAATCATGAATTTCTATCAACTCATCTTTTCCCAGGATGAACCAAACTGGGTATTTATAGAGGTTTTGTTTAATACTTTAACGCGATCAATCATCCGCCTAATTCAGATCATCATCATCCTGTTTAACGTGAAATCCCAAATGTATTCCTCAACGACATATTTCAACCAACAGTTTCAAAAAATCTCCGAAGGACACCCGTTTCATCGAGCTGTCACTGTGAATAACTTGATTGACAGGTCTCCTCATCAATGGGAGATGTCAGAAAAATGTCGAAGAGAGATGCGTCTTTGTTTCAGAAAATCCAAACGAAACCTCAATTTAATTTCCCCTTTTCCAATCTATAATGTACAAAAATAAGCTACAACGGCTAAATAACAGCTGTTACGACACGTCATAAAGAGAGTCATACACTCTTACAAAAAAAAAAAAAAAAAAAAAAAAAAAAAAAAAAAAAAAAAAAAAAAAAAAAACCCTTAATTAGAAGATCAGAAAGGGCAGTGATAAAGAAACGTAGACAATTATCACGAATTTTCTTCATCCTCGAAGCACAAATAGAAAAGATTGGAGAAAGGAGGACTGCTGAAATGAAAGGATATGGAAAATTATATGGTTATTTACTTGGATTTCTAAAATCTTAATGATATACGAAAGTAAACGCAGTTAATTGATTTAATTGAGAATGCAGGTCACCACGCTAGAAAGCGTAAACTCTGAAGTATATGCAGGTTCATACGTACACACAAACAAACTAACAAGCAAACACACACACACACACACACACACACATATATATATATATATATATATATATATATGTATATATATATACACATATATATAGATAATATAATATATATAAATAAATAAATAAATATATATATATATATATATATATATATATATATCATATCAAGATAAGAAATATATTTGGTTACCTATATATGACATGTTTTCGTTTCAAAATTTAGAACTGACCATATGCAATGGCATTAATTTGAAGTAGAAATAATCTTGATTAAAATTAATAACAAGAATTATAACAAAGAATGACACAAATGAAAAAAACTTTAATGTTATTTACAGCAGTAAAAGTTATCCTGTTCCCGTTTAATAATTATTTTACCGTATCATTAATACTTTGTTTAAATACATCACTAATCATCGCTTTAATTAATAATGTCACTCATAACCATTTATCTAAACGTATTTTCATATTCTAAATAAGATGATATACGACTTCAACTATTACAAATTACAGAACGAATAAAACCATATTTAACAAGCTAGCATTTTCGAACAGATAAATTAATGGGGCTAGTTATTATTATTAACGAACAATTTGTAGTGATTAATGAATTATTCAGAAGACATGTTTGCACATGAACTCTAAATATAAACTTTATAATATTCATTCTACGGATTAACAAAATCCTATAAATGTTTTTTAGCATGTCAGTTGTATATTTGATATGAAACTAAAAAAAATATGCTTTATAACAATATTTGGAACACTAACATCAAACATATTTAACAATTTAAAAAGGTTTCATTCTTGAATATATATATATATATATATATATATATATATATATATATATATATATATATATATCTATATATATATATATATATATATATATATATATATATATACATATAAAACATCTACACATGCATACATAAATTATATATACATATTATTTGAAGCTGCTGTATTTACTCTGATCTGCAACACGAAATTCAGATATGTAAAATTGAACGGACGATCAATTTTCTTAAAACTCAAAATGTGCAACGTCATCAGAAGATAATGACATTCTTTTCAGGAAATGGGAAAGCTGATAGCAGGGGAAAAATGATTGCCAATTACATACACAAAGATAAAATAGGGAGAGTACACTACTGAATTTCGGCGGCGGACAAACGAATCATTAGATCAGCATGATATTTCAACATACTACCTTTAACATCCCGACCTACAATATTTCTATATGTGTTATGTTGGGGTCTACTGAAATATATTAAGTCTATTCAAGTCACCATACCTATGTGTTACGTGTTACACAGAACTGGACAAGTATAGGATACTCGACTAACTCTTCCACCAACATCCCCGAACAACAACTCTCGTTGCCTGTTACACACCATCCCTGTCCCATTTTCGAATTTTCATTACATTTCATTTTTATACTAATTACGTATGTAATATTTCAGTATGACAGATGTATATAGGTTCCATACATTAGTAATATTATTTAATACAGTTACTGTTATGTGTACCCATGAAAACCAGTGGGTTAAAGGACCATGAAAGCAATGACATTCCTGTTGTTAAATGGATGTTTAGCCGGAATTATAACCAATGTGTCTGAGGCGGCCAAAGCGATGAAGTGAGTCTTGTTTATGCCCTTTTAAATAATCAATTCATGCCTTCATTAAATTTCTCCCGTCTCCTGTATCTCCTCTCCCTCTCTGAGGTGTGGCCAGGGTATAAATCATTAGTAACAATGTCTAGTAACAATGCCTTGCATACCCGTGGATACAAGGCAGCATTTTCTTTTTTCGTCTTCCTCCATGGAATTGTATCATACTCGTGGTAAATAGCTATATCTATACATCTACAACTACAGAACATTCTAACAAATAATATAGTGATGGGGCAATGAGGGAATGACACGAGTGATGAGGGAGGCGAGGAGCTACAGGGGAGGGGGGGGGGAGAAAGATAAAGAGGGTGAGAAGGGGGATATCGAAGTAGGGGGTGGTTACGGAATGTTTTGGGAGGGTGTTGTTGTGGGGGACTGAATTGCCATAGTTTCCTTCACATGCATAATATGAATAGTAGGCGTTGTGTTATTATTCACGAGTAAACTCGTAACATAACACATAGTAATATAGTATTTCTGTCACAAATTAGGCCGGGTTGTTAAAGGTAGTGTGTTGCAAAATCATACAAAACCAACGATCCTTTTAGGAGATATTTACGTAAAACGATGTTTGTCCGCCTCTGAAATGCATAAGTAGGTATTCCATCAGTCTATACTTTGTTTTTCTACCAAGTGAGTGCTACACACTTTTTGGGTTCACCTATTAAAACCAATTCCAGAAAAAAAAAATCTATTGAAATTTAGCTTGTGGAAGGTAACCTACCACGACAGCTGTCTAAAATAATTAATTACAATTCAAATTGTTAATGATAAAAATAATTATCAGTTAGAAAATTCTTCTTCTTAAAGTTAAGGATTACTTGAGGCTGCTACCACCCAATACGTGAACATGGTTGAACAACGATATTAACCATTGTTCCCTAGATAATTCTTTCTGGCATCATTACAATAGTTGGCACTGTATATTTTCAGTTTAGTGAAATTCAAATTGCGAGTTTAGGTTATAGCCAAGCATACTTTATGTAAAGGCTAAAATTTAAAATGTTTCACGAACGTCTAAGTTTGATTGGAGTTCAATCTCAAATCCCTCTGAACCCACTCACTTATTCGTCCCAAGGTAAAATAAAACCAGTTGGCTATTTCATATTTGCTATTGGAAAATACCTGGTCATAGTGCACAATCTTATTTTTCTAAAAGCCTAGTAATCGTGTCACTTCTGAAACCTAAATCAAGAGAGTATAGAACACAAACAAGGCTGCTTAGACACAATGCCACATGACGACGTTCTACTTTAGGACCGGTTTCACATTGCAGTATTACCCAAAAATAAAAGCACAGTTAATATGCTTGAGCCAAGAATGGGACTAAGTGGTTTTTTTCGTTTACACAATATCAACCTTTTGCTACAAAAGACGTGTGATTAGTGAAGGGATGCTGGTGGCATATGATACCACGTGGCACTGCGTAGGGGTTGGTAGCTCACCTGATAAATACTTGGTAAAAATTGGAAGGATAACACCTGACGTATGATGAAAAATATCATACACATGATCGCACACACACACACACATATATATATATATATATATATATATATATATATATATATATATACAGTATATATATATATATATATATATATATATATATATATATATATACTTTATACATATATAAGCTACACATATAACTATACATACATTGTATATAATATACATACATATGTATATACTGTATATGTTTCAAACCAGAGCCCAACTCCATATTCCCAGTAGTAGCCACTTGACGTAATCTCTCCATTCCACCCTTCTCTATCATCATCTTTTCTTATCACTCCCAAAAGAAGAAGACCCCTTAGCCAGCATGTATAGAAGGGGTGGGGGAGAAGAGGGAAAGGTGTAGAACAGCGGTGGCTTGGAAGGACAAAGAAAGCTCCTATCCATTCAACCAGGTCCCCCCAACAGTTTCTCTGTGCAACGTCGGAGTTCCTTTTGTTGAGAGGGGAACAATCACTATTCTTTGAGTTTCATTCAACAGTATCAAGCCCCCGCCGAACAATTATTACCTATGGGAAGGGTCTACAAAGGGGAAATAATATGTGGGAGGTAGAGGGGAAGCGAAGGGGGTTTGTGACTTTTTGCATAATGATACAAAAGATGGAGAGGATGAAAAAGTATTCGGTCTGTCACTGACGGAAGGTTTGGCGATTCACAATGAAGCGTCGATAGAGGAGGGGAAGAGATGAAGAGACCAAGGGATGGAAAGGAAAGGAAAAGCAGGTGCGTCGTGTGAGAAAAATAAAGAGAATAAAAATGGCACAGAATGAAGTAACAAGAGAAATGCGAGACAAGAGATGTACCTATTGCCCTCATTAGATATAGCATCCGTCAAAACACCCAGATACAATGTTCTATACATTTCACATACGATGGACGTCATACAGCTCTAGAATATCCACATTACAGAAGGGTGCTGAGCTTTCTCTAGTGTCAGGTAATAAGATATAAAACAATAAGAGGCTGGTCGATATACTGACCTCCCCCCCCCTCTCTCTCTCTCTCTCTCTCTCTCTCATTAAAACAATTGACTAACAACTCGGTGTCTCATTCATTATTTATTTCCATAAAGGCATATTAGACATTTAAAGAACCATCTCACATTATCTATCCTCATTTAGTTCAGGGATTGAACTGTTTTATGAGAGAGAGAGAGAGAGAGAGAGAGAGAGAGAGAGAGAGTCTAATATATATATATATATATATATATATATATATATATACAAATGCACACATAGATTTAAACCATTCTCTTCGTCTCCCCCTTTCCTCCCAGGTACCATCTCTCACCAGGTTAAGACTACTCCTCTCTGCCCTACCCGATGGACGGGGAGAGACTGATTAGTTATACGCCTGTAATGATGCCGAGCATGAACGTTAAGATATATATATATATATATATATATATATATATATATATATATATATATATATATATATATATACACACACAGTATATATAGGCAGACACTTGCTTTATTATATAGGGGGATATACAGGGTATATATTTTATGGTATTTCTAGTCACTTTTTCACTTACTCTCTAGTTTAAGCGAACAGACCCATTAAATATTTTGCATCATTACTACCATTCTAGTGTTAACGTCCTCCTCAAATAATTTGATTTGCTTTTTTAAGGATTTAATGTGTTCCTGAAAATATTTGTTTCCTATCTATAGTATCGAGGAATGGTGGGAGACATATGAAGATGTAGAAATTTTGTCGGATAATAAATTTTTCCAATTTCTTCCCTTTTTTTTATTTGATTTTATTCTTATAACATTCTTTAACATATCTAATTAATAATTGCCCTTTTATTAATGTCAGTCATTATTCTTTAAATACATCTTCAGCGTGTTCCTCTTTCAAGCAGACTCTCAAGATTTGCATCGGCAACATTCTTGTATAAAGGAATTTCTCTGAAGTAGGAAATACCTTTCATTTAAAGAGGAAAATGTCTGAAACTGTCCCATTTATGTAACAGCGACCTAATCTGCCTTTTCGTTAGTGAAAAATACTTTTATGTTATAAAAGTACTCCTAATGTTTTATGTATAATTCTTACATATTTAAATTTATTGTAAGAAATGTGTGGGGTGTAAGAGGGCCAAGAATTTCATAAGAAAATTAGACATTGTTTACTTTTCTCTTTGTATCTTTATATTATCTTATGCAGATATTTCTCTCATGGATTTATGCGAGAAATTTTGAATGGAATTTTGAATAGTATACTTCATTAACCGTATTCATAATTATCAAGAAATAAACTGTCCGCTGACTCATTGGGAGTTTATTTCAATAATAGAGAATTATTTCATTATTTCACCCAGCTAAACCCAAAAAGAATTGCTAATATCTGACTCTATTCTTCAACTCCTAGGTATATTTGTATTTAATGGAACTGGCCACAACCAAACCCTTAAAATTTTTTTCTATCTAATCCAGCCCTTCAGAAGATAAAGAACGAATGTGGAAAAAGAGTGATGCTTAAGCCCTTAGTAAGTAACAGGGTTGTCAGATAAGTGTGAACAAAACAGTGAAAAGAATTCGCCAGATTTCTTGTTGGAGCTAAGGAGCAAATTTCATTGCTAAACTACATAACCTTTCCGATCGCTTTCAGTACATTTTGTTGATCACTCTATGGCAAAAGTAAATTTCAGCAACACTCTTTCTAACATAGTAGAACAATTATTGTTTCTGAGTTAAGTACTTATTACCATTAGTAATTATTTTTGCATAAATATTTAAAGGAAAATTTAGTTGGGATTTATATCCAATTTCTGCGAACATATATATTCTTTAATTTTCTCTCTCATTACAGAAAGCAAAAGGTTTAAGAGAGTTGATGTTTATGACATGTATCATTTGTATTATATAGGAATATATGTGCATGCATATATATCGTGACAGGAAAATTCCACCCATGAAAATTCCACCCACGAAGATTTCACCCAGAAAATTTCACCCAAAGAAAATTCCACCCAAGTAAACAACAATTTAAAACAAAGTATCTTAAGACGAATGCATTACCAAAATAAGAGTTCTTAACAAGCAAAAAAAAAAATTGAAATTACCAAAAATGGTTGTTTTTAAGTAAACAATTTAAAACTAAGTAAAAATAATGAATTACCAAAATAAGAATTCTTAACAACTGACATTTAAATCATGTCCACAGCTTTGGACTCAACTCTTCAAAGTGCATATCATTGTTCGAAATACATTTCTCCCAAGTGTCTTTTCCCTAATGCCGAATAAAAGAGAAGAAACTTACAAGAGATTTTTTGAAGCTCTTCTTCAGTTGTGTACAAATATTTGCCCTTCGAATTGCATAGTGCACTTTGGAAAAGGAATCCACAAGTATATTTTAACTGTGTTTCCTAACACTTTTATACGTGGTTGTTTGTTTCACTTTGGCTAATCTTGCTGGCTAAAGATATGGGAGATTGGCAGAAAAACTCAGTATAATAATGACCCACAGTTTGCTCTTAAAATAAAATGTTTTAATGCTCTGGAATTTCTTCCACCATCTGAAGTCATCGCTGCATTTGAATTGCTATCGGACGATATTGATATACCAGATGAGTTTATTGGTTTCTTTGAAAGCACCCATATTGGCGTGTACCGACCGAGGAAGAGGAACCAACCGCAGAAGAGGAGAGCCCCTTTTCTCAACAGGTCTCTGGAATGTACATGAACAGGTCTTGCAAAGTATACCACGGTCCCATAATGGAGCTGAAGGTTTCCATAGTGCTCTACGATCGTCATTAGCAAGCATACACCCAAATCTCTGGAAACTTTGTGTCGTGTTGCAAAAGGAAGAAAGCCTGACTCAAAAATGATTCACATTACCCGAGGGGATCACAACAATCAAAGAAATAAATACGGAAGTTTTAATGCCAGACTTAGACACCTTGTCGAATGTTTCGATGTCAATCATATTTTGAAGTTTCTAAGAGGTGTTGCACATAACCTTCATTAAATTTCATCTTTCTCTAATTTTTCATAATTTTAAGTATTTTTATCTTTCTTATTCGAGATGTAATTTTTAAATATATATTCTGTGTTAAACATGAGTATATAATTCATAAATTTTTCGTGAAAAAAAAAAAATGTTTTATTGTTGTTTGCTTGTTAACCATTCTTTAAGCAATCTTCTGATACTTTACATTTTGACACTTTAAATGAACTTGGGTGAAATTTTCCCTGGGTGGAATTTTCTTTGGGGGAAATTTTCTGGGTGAAATTTTCGTGGGTTGAAT
>NC_090725.1:255089257-255091757 GCF_036898095.1 Palaemon carinicauda | reverse complement strand
ATACAAATATCTATAGATAAATAATCTAGTGCTATTTTCCGCAAGTGAACGTCTTTTGGTAAAATATCTAATTAGGTATGCTGCAATCTTGAATTTTGCAAAGGCCTAGAAGTATATGATTCCCTTCTTACATATTCCAATGCTGTGAGGAAGAAATACCTTGATTTTAGAGTTACCTTTGACCGTGTTAATCATGTGACCCTTGTTTTCTAACACCAACAGTTGCAAATGGTAGGTGGGTAATTTCTTAGCATCATTATTGAATATTTAAGCGATGGATTGCAAAGAGTTATTGTTGATGGGCACCATAGCGAGTATGGGAATGTGATATCCGGTGTTAATCAGGGTAGTGTTCTTGGCACAATACTATCCATACTATATACACACGATATGTCGTTTGGCCTAGAAAGCAAGCTTGTTACATATGCAGATAATGCTACTCTCTTTCCATCAACTCCATCTCCTGAGAATGTAGATCTGCAGTTGCTGGATCCCTTAGAAGAGATCTAGTTGAAATTAGGGCATGGTGCAAGTTGAATCTTAACAAAACTCAATTTATGATTATAAGCAAGTCGAGAATAGTGTCTCCTCAACTGTACATTCAGATCTTTAAAACATTAGATGAGATTCTTGATTGCAATATTAATTTTGACAAAGCAATTCGGTCTTTACGTCTTCAATTGCACAAGAAAGTTGGCTTATTGAGATCATTCTCGATGATCAATCTATTCAGAAGAAAGGTTTTATTCTTCCATTCTGCCTTATTTCGAGTACTGTTCTATGTGGTCTTTAGCTGCTGATTCTCATCTTAATTTATTGGACAAATTTTGCGGCCCATTAAATTTCTTATTTATGATCTTAATATTGATCTTTGGCACCGTCGTTCAGTTACTTCTTTATGTATGCTGCATAAGATTTTCCATAATTCTGACCATTCCTTGCAATCGGATCTTCCCATACTGTACTGTCCTGGACGTAGAATTAGGTAGGCAGTTAGTTCTAACAGTCTTGCCTTCTCTATCATAAGGCTCAGTACTACACAGTATCCTTGATGTGTCATTCCAGATTGTGAACCGATCTTCCTAATCAGGCTGTTGAATAAGTGGAACTACAAAAGTTCAATTTTGCAGCGAATGTTTTTATGTTGGAACAGGCTAACCTGAGTCTGTCTTCATAGTTTATATTTGCCTTATCTAGTTTAATGTGATTACTGATCTTGAGATATCTTATATTTCTTATTCATTACTTCTAATATACATATATATATATATATATATATATATATATATATATATATATATATATATGTATATATATTTAATTTTCTCACAAGGATATTTTTCCATGTTGGAGCTCTTGGGAGTATAGCATCTTGCTTTTTTTTTTTTTTTAACTAGTATAGTAACTTAGCTAATAATATTAATAATGTAGGATTACCTCCTTCATAGCTTCGAAAAGCTATGAAGGGAGAATTTCACGCAAATTATTGCGAATTAGTGTATGTTTCAATAAACAAGATAAACCTAATCAACTAAAGAATAGCATGGAACACTTAAAAACAACTAAGAAAACAAACTAAGGCATATTATCTATTGAAAAAGAACTACAATAGCTGATTTCAACTGTTTAACTAAAAACCCTTTCTTCCTAAGCATTTCGCTTTTCAAAATAAAGATCATCTATTAATGAAGTGAAGATTTAACTAGAGAGAGAGAGAGAGAGAGAGAGAGAGAGAGAGAGAGAGAGAGAGAGAGAGAGAGAGAGAGAGAGTAGGAGTAACATGACAAATTATAATTGGGTTTATATGATAATATTAACATTAGCATCAACTAAACAAATCAAAGCCCTTTAATAATTATATTAATAACTTTTGCTCAAAAAAAAAAAAAAAAAATCTTATCCTGATCAACTGGCTTCTTCACCCTTCTACTTTTACCCCATTTACCACCATAATATCTAGTATTCCTAGATACTTTTGCTAATCAGATTTCTTCAAAAAATCTAATAGATTAAGATAATTCCTACACTATTATTACTACCACTACTACTAAGGATAACGCACACTAAAATGCGCTTATGCTTACATTTACCTGCAGATATATATAAAAAAAAAAAAATTTGGAAATTGCATCAAAATGTTTTAAAGGATTAGAAATAAAATAAATCAATGACGGAAAATTCCACTTCAGGTTAACGTTGAAACCCAATCAACCGTTAAAGATTTCTCTCCAGATAATTAAAACTGAAACCTCTAAGGAAATGCACATAACTCTAGAGAAGAGAAATTACACCAATTGCATCATTCCATTAGATTTCTTTTTACTAGATTTGTAAAATGTCATGGAAACATTTCGAAGAAATAGAGAAAAATAATAATCGATTTCATGAGAAACTCTGCTTTTGAGAATTCTATAAGAAAACCTTCAATTCAACTTCAAATGAAGATATATTCAAAACCTCCCTGGCCTAATGCCCGTTCTCCTTCCCCCCTCCCCACTCA
>NC_090725.1:255076757-255079257 GCF_036898095.1 Palaemon carinicauda | reverse complement strand
TTTTCTTGGAAGGCTTTTGATTCTGACGAAGTTCTTGAGCATCACTTTACACCAAATTAGTTCACTTCATGATGCCTAAATGCCGTGGGGGTAATCAAGATCCAGTAATATCCGTGTTTTGAACATCTGTCCTTTCAAGGATATATATATGAGAGAGAGAGAGAGAGAGAGAGAGAGAGAGAGAGAGAGAGAGAGAGAGAGAGAGAGAGAGAGAGAGAGAAAACGACGACGGAATTTCTTGAGAAGGAAGGCCGAGATGAGGATATATGAGAAGTCTTCGACTCGTGAAATGCAATTATTCTTGTGAAGAAAAGCATGATGGTACCAAATTAAGTAGAGAATTCTGTGACACACTGAAAAATGGAAGGAGATAAGATCTTTCATTCACAATGGAAAACATTATTCTATGCCATTCAACTATTCTGCTTTAAATGGAATCGTTCCATTAACTACAACAGCTATATTTATGAAGCGATAAATTAAACTACTTTTCTTTAACATGAAAAAGAATACAACAAGGCAAGTGTAAAACTGCAATGCAAATGCAGCAAGCAACAGACATACAAATAAAGAAGTACGCCCTATCTACGTTTTCTGCTACACTGCATTCGCCATCGGACTCCACGTCAGAAAACTGTTGAAGTAAAAAGCTATTTTCAAATCTAATATCATTCCCTTACTATGTTGTCTAGTTTTATGCCAATGTCAATCTTATCAACAAAACCAGCTGAATGTACATATGCAATTGTCATCCTCAAGCGACAATTTTGGGGCCTATCAATATCTGTCTAAAAGTAAATTGTTCGAAAGCTATCTTCGTATTAATTCCTCCTCTACTCCAGTCAAAAACCCACTAATTAGAAATACCACCAGATACTAGGGCAAACTAGGCTATCCCCTAACCATAACTGTATTGAAAATAGCAGACGTCTTAGGGGAAATTACTAGATAAAAGCCTTATTTGATAATTCTTCATCAAATCAAAGCCACAGCTCTTAACAATAGACCATTAATGATGAAATGGATGATTTTTTAACAACTAAAGTTTTAATTCGTTAGTAAATTTTCAACGTACACTGAGAACAGGATCTTTAAAAAAAAAAAAAAAAACATTATTTCCGAAAAACTCCAATAAAAAAATTTTCTTCACGTTAAAATTGCCAATGACGAAAGGCAGTGTACAGTTATTACTTAATTCAAAAGTAATAAATGTTTTGTAAAAAAAACTACATACATAACCCTGTAAATATTGGCTTTGAACGCATGTAAAGAAGGCGCCAAACTAATTGCTTTCAGAAGATTTTTTGTACACGACGGGTACGAAATTTTAAAGAATAGATCAATTTCTAACTTCTTTCATGGTGGCTTTAAATCAGAATGCTTCGAGTTTAAACATTAGAAAACCAATACGTTTGACTTCTTTTACTATATGAAAAAAGTAATTCACATACCGCTTGCAGAGCAATGGTTCATAACTTACTGACCAATCTTGTGAGTGACAAGAAAAAAATTATCTATAGTTATGAAACCTCCGAAGCGAGCATGTTTTTCGTTAAACAAAATTAGTGTGCATAAACCTTTACCAATAGTTTAATTTATCCTAGAGAATTAATTATCATAAATTCAAGTTATAAAAAGAAAAATATAAATAATTCTATATATATATATATATATATATATATATATATATATATATATATATATATATATATATATATATATATCAATGCAGGAGCAATCATTAGAACAATAGCACGCATACAGCTGCCAGATGCAACGATTACCAATAACAAAATAAAAAACTGAAATTATTTATTTCCCTTACATATGTTGCAATGTCTGCGTCATAGCAACTGCAACTAAATGCCGTTAAATTGACAAAATTTCGATTAAAAAACAAATTCCGTCTGAAATGTTCCTTTAACAATTCCAATTTTTTTTTCTGGATTCGATCTTAGGTTTAAATTTTGTAAAACATAGCGAAGATTATAGGACTAACCTCATTAAAAATATTAATTTTTCATTTAATTACCCATAATCTTGCTGCCTCTTCCAACGAATTTATATTTCATTGCATATTTTCTACAAGCATTCATGATCTCTCTCTCTCTCTCTCTCTCTCTCTCTCTCTCTCTCTCTCTCTCTCTCTCTCTCTCTCAATACGACGCAACCATAACAGTAATAATAAGGAGAGCATATCCAAGCATTTATGATCTCTCTCTCTCTCTCTCTCTCTCTCTCTCTAAATACGACGTATCAACAACAGTAATAAGGACAGCATTTCCGTGGCCAGGAAATGAGGCCTGACGTAAAAGAACGATCACTAACCGTCGTACATTGCAAAACGATCGACTGGTGTCAATATGTCATCGATATCACACAAAACTCCGGCGATAGAGCAGAAAAACAAGGAAGGGAAAAAAGGAGAAAAGAGATTCCCCTATCACCTTTAGAGGGGATGGGAAACCGCTGAAATTTTTTTTTTTTCATCGAATAGCAA
>NC_090725.1:255066757-255069257 GCF_036898095.1 Palaemon carinicauda | reverse complement strand
GGAAAAACGAAATAAACAGCCTCATTAACTCGATATAGTCTGTGACCGTTATCCACAAACCACTACTACGTTTTATTCCAACAAACCATATTGAAAGTTTCGTGCAGCCTTATTATTTTTTTCTTTTTACTTCTCACTTTTCTTGCTAATCCCAGCAAAGAAGAGGGTATCTGTTACTTTTGGAACTCCAATCTACATTTCCTATATTACGGCCAAACTTTAGCCATAAAATGCTAACAATTTTCCACACAGAGTCTCAAGTCTTCTCATTCGCCATCATATCTATAAAGTTTTCGTTGCCGCAGGCCAAAATGCTCTCACTTTAGCGCGAGAATGTCCTTAGTAAAAAGACGCCTTTCCAAGCAACGTCTATTAATGCAGCTGAATGTGAAATGTAGATCCTTATTAACATTAGTGAAAGTTGAATTTTTCCGCTGGCATTCCTAACCTCGAAAATATGGACCAAACTTTCAAACAAAAAGATTACTTTCTCTCCTTATGCAGTTTCAGAGTTGATTATCTGAGTTCCGTACTAGACGATATTATCATAACACAGTTCTTCTCAACAATATAACTGGAAAATTTAAAATTCATCTCCAGGAGTTGATAACGAACTTAGTTACAGTATGGAGGAAGCTGAAGTTAATCAAACAAAATGAACAAATGTATATTTCTGTTTTTACACAGAACCATTTGAAACATTTCAATTTCATAAACTTTAGCAAGTTTCCGTGGATCTCTCTCTCTCTCTCTCTCTCTCTCTCTCTCTCTCTCTCTCTCACTTATAGCAGATAAATTACGAAATATATCTTAGAAGAATTTGCCAACTATGCCTTTCCCTAGTTGGTATGACACTGATAAAGTGTAAGGTGGTAAGTGGGAGTGTCTCTCTCTCTCTCTCTCTCTCTCTCTCTCTCTCTTCTTTAAATGATTGCCTGTTGAAGCATGCTCGAGATATGGTAATCCTATGACAGGTCGTTAGTTCCTGTCTGAGTTGTTATTTCAAGAGATAAGATGAATAGCTGCGCTGCTTAAAGAACAAGATGGGGAAACGATGCGTAAGTTAGGGAAACAAAACAGACTAGTTTATCTTTGCCTTGTACTGTGGCAAGAGTCAAAATTCCATCGCAATAAAAACGAAAATAAACCTAACCATTTCTTGGTTACCTCTGGCATTTAATGTCATTCAGCTAGAATTCATCAGACTAAAAGTAACCAAATACTTTCCTCTGAACTTGACAAGCGTATATCAACCCGAGGTCATCTCAGCTTTTCATAATATTAGACTTCCAGTCGAAAAGAAAAAAAAAAAAAACACACACACGAACATAAACCTATCGTTGAAAAAAAGCATCTGGCACATCATAACTACTCATGTTAATGAAGTCCACGGTCAAGAAATCCTACTCTGAAAATCTGTTCATAGATATGAAGCTAAACAAGCAATTGAAAGAAAATTAGAATGGTGATAGTTATAAAGAATTTCTCCTTTATGAACAAACAATCCTCTAGTGGAGCAGAAGATTATCATTCCGTCTGCAACAAATGAACTCCAGAGGACGCCCTCGGTTTCCCCTTGCCCAAAAATTCTTCACACGCCCACAACCGGCGCTTCCCTCTTACTCTGAACGGACGATCGCAGTATGCAATTGGTGTAGCTTCATTCGACAAAACAAGGATCACAATAATCTTATTCGTTCAGCGAAAGGAGAATTAGCAAGCCCAGAGAGAAGCAATTTCCATGACAGTGAGTCGATCTCCAGAGAAATGTTTTTGTATCGAGGTACTCGAGTTGGGGCACAATGTCACTTCCTTCAAATGGAAATGAAATTTATTTATATTTCTACAGCTGAGACTTTTATTCACTTTGAAAAGACAATGTTTTATTATTGCTATTATCATTATTGTTCACCGTGAAATTACTTTCATAAAGGTCAAGGAATATTCTAATGAGAGCAATGAGCGTGGCAAATGAGAAAACATAAATAAATAAGCGATAGAATATTTGAAAAATATCAAAATACCTTAATAGTTGCAATCAGTTAAGAATAAAATAAGGATTAAATAACTAAGCTGAAGGGCCCTAAAATCCCCCTGAAAAAGAGAACATATTCTATTTAATAATCCAGCTGTAACATTTCATACTTGTGAAACTATGGAAATCACCAAACAGTGAATGACAATTGTATCTACCTGCAGTCTAACTAATGTATAATGACGCATTATACAAATGACTGAATAAATCAAAGCAAATCAGATTTAAATCAAAAATATTTCATCAATATTTAAAATAAGTTATGAATATCAGTATTTGCTGGGATTGAAAAAAAAATATTCTAAATGTCACCCAAAATAAAGATAAAATATTATTCATAAGTTAGTGATATTGAAATAACAGATAAAAATATCCAAAATAGAATTTTTGAAAAATAGTTTAAAGTCGAGGGAACTTAATATGAGATATCTGGCTTAAAATTAAAACGACTAATGAGTAACTTGA
>NC_090725.1:255034257-255059257 GCF_036898095.1 Palaemon carinicauda | reverse complement strand
GTAATTAGATAGCTTCCTTAATAGGTCTTCTCCTTGGCAGCCTTTGTGATATTTTTACACGCTCGAAGGTCAAGGGATAAATATTAAAGACTAAAGCCAGGGAATTTGCATTCCCTTATCTAATTAAATTCTCAAGTAGCAAGAACCCTCCGCATAAACACACGAGGGGTGGCGAAGAGAATTTCACAAAAGCATTAGAACATAAAGAAAGAACCTTACTCCTTGGTATTAATAAAAGGAAGAGAAGGAGAAAGAAAAAGAAAGTAGGGTGCTCGGCTAGCTTTGTAAAGCCATCCATATCCTGCAAGAAAAAAACTTTTCGTAATTCAACTCGCTGGTTTTGGATCTTCGTTGAAAAAAAAAAAAAGGTTCATGACCACTGTGAAGACCTTTCTCTAAGTCACAAGACAATTCCTACGCGGATCCAAAATAGGATCTGTGTCAGGATTGCCAACAAAACACTGATAAATTAGCCTCTTTCACAGTTGAGATAACAGCATAAAGTATGGATGAAAATAATACGTCGGATTTACTATTTTACCACTACCATTGCGTTAGTTGATTTAAAGATGTGTGGTAGTACCACACATCTTTCAATCAACCTCTGGGACGTTATTTCCTAATACATACACACACACAACCACCCACACCCACACACACACACACACACACACACACATATATGTATATATATATATATATATATATATATATATATATATATATATTTAATATATATATATATATATATATATATATATATATATATGTGTGTATATGTGTGTGTATGTATGTGTAGCCGTGCTAGGCGGTATATCTTAGTTATCCATTTTAGCCAACGGTTATGTAAGCAGATGAGCAACTTCGTGAAGTTACGAGAACTTTGGGTGTGGAGGAAATACCCCCATAAATCTAGATGAAGTCACTGGCAGCAGGGTGACGAATTGGGTCTAAGGGGATAGACATGATGTCCTTTTAGCTTCTACCCCTGATACCTGGCGGATGATTTTACTGAAAATAGTATGAACCGGCAGGGGTTGCTTCCCTTTGTTAGATAGGCCCTGCGCATCACAAGGAACTGGCTATCCTTTGATGGATTTAGCCAAGGAATCCCCAATGGATTTAGTCAGTCTATGAAAAAAGAAAGTGACAGAATGGCCCCCAGTTCCGGGCGTAGCGAGGTGCTAAGAATCTCCCGCTTTATGAATATTAAGGAAAAATTGTAAATTGGTAATTGCAATATTAGAACCGTGAATTATATTGGGAAATTACAGCAAGTGGAGAGTGAATTTATGAAATATAGCTTACGTATCTTGGCCCTAAGAGATTCAAGCTGTAAGGGGATTGGCAAGGAAATCTCAGACCAAGGATATATATATATATATATATATATATATATATATAAATTAAGGAAGAACAGATGGAGTTACAAGAGAAGGGGTAGGAATGATGATAACACCTAGAGCAGAAAGGGAATTAACTGAGGGGAGAGCTGTAAATAGTAGATTGGTACTTTCAAATTTGAATAGAAACAGTGCAATATGAGTGTTATAGTTTGTTATATACCAACAAATGATTCCCCTGAAGATAGGAAAGATGAATACTATGAAGAACTGCAGTGTTATAGATGAGATTCCAGAGAGAGATACGAAAATTGTGATTGGTGACCTCAATGCTAAAGTTGGAAGGAATAATCAAGGTAAAAAGAACGTAATGGGTGTTACGGGTCTTGGCGAAGTTGAAAATGAAAATGGAGCACATTTCATAAGTTTCTGTTCAACACATGATCTTGTCATTGGAGGTACTCTTTTCCAGGACAAGGACATCAACAAACAAACATGGATTTCACCATGTGGCAACTAAAAAAACCAAAGAGATCACAGAGCAATTAATAAGAGAAGGAAGACTCTGAGAGGTGCTATAGAGGTGCAGATATTGGTAATGATCACCAGCTCCTCATTGCCACACTGAAATTAAAACGGAAAAAAGAAATGTAGATAGAATACCTAGGTTTGATACAACAATCTGGAAGATTAGCACAGAGAAACCTTTGGAATTAAATGTAGGATTCGATTAGCAATCTTAAGAAACTTTAAGAGATAAAGTGCAGACAATTAACGAAGAATGTTGTGATATTAAGAGCATATATCAGTCAGTTGGTAGTGAAGTTTTGGGATATGCAGTTACTAGGGGAACGCCATGGATATAAAATGATACTTGGGACACAATAAATAAGAGTCAAAAAAAGAAATTTGTTGTTGAAAGTTTTCGAGGAAGTAATGAAAATTACAAGGCAGAACATGCTAAGTATTCCAGTCTTGATATTGAGGTCAAAAGAAAAGACGATATGACTGAAGAAAATATTAAAACAGGAAAGCAGATAAGGCTCACAAAGCTATGAATTCAGGGAGTGGCTATGGTGTAAGAATTGCTCATAGAATTTTTAATGTAATATCTACGGGGGCAAAGAAGAAGAAAACAAGAGATGGGTCTGTTATAAAAACATAAGATGAAGAAAGGCAATGATGGATGGAATACTTTAGTGAGGAGGTCATGAATAGGATATAAAAAGGGAATAATTTGATTGATATATCTAAAGCTAAGGAAGACCTTAGTATGCCCATGAATGAATTCTGTGTGTTTGAAACCGAAGCTATCATTAAAAAACTCTGAGATGGAAAGCTCCTGGCTAGCTTGGCTAGTAATAATAATAATAATAATAATAAGATGATGATGATGATGATGATGGAATAACTGTTGAGATGATATTGGCCGAATATGAAGTAACTCCCTGAATACTTACATGACTATTTTATAGAAAGTGGCGTGAAGAGGTAAAACCTGATGAATGGGAGTTGGGAGCGTTGGTGAAAATTGCAAAATAAGGAGAACTGACTGATAATTACAATAATTACAGAAGGATCACACTTACGTCTGTTGTCATAAAAATATATAGCATGCATATTCTAAGGAAACTAGAGAGAAAGATTGATGAAAGCCGAGAGATGAACCAACAGAATTTATTAAAGATAGAAGTGGTACGGACCAAATTTTCATTTTAAGACATGTACAATAATGTGTAAAATATAGAAATTAACTTTTGATGGCATTTGTGGACTATAAAAAGGCCTTTTATAGTGTGCACCGGCCAACTTTGTGGAGAGTCCTGCATTCTTATAGAGTTCCTCTTAAATATGTAAATTTGATTAAGTATGTTCATGAGAGTATCAAGCGCAAAGTTAATGTTAGTGGATTCCTATCAAATGAATTTCCAGTGAAAAGTGGAGTACTCCAAGAGAATGTGTTGTCACCTGTGTTGTTTATCCTCCTCATGTATTTTGTAATGCAGAGAACAGTTGGATATGGTGGAGAAGGATTAGACTGGATTGGTAATAGGATATTGCTTCCCAGAATGCATGAAATATCACATGAAGCTGGGGTTAAAATAAATAGAAGAAAATCAGAGAGATAATGAGAAGGGAATATACAATGTAAGATGAAATATCAGTGGAAGAAGAAAGGATTAATAAGGTAAAATCATTTATATATTCAGGAACGAGGATCTCTAATACATGGTCTCTAGAATTGCAGTTTAATGAAAGATTGAAAAAATCAAATAAGAAATTGGCTAGGTTAAGCCAACTTTGGAAATAAAATTGCCTTAAATTACATATAAAAACCAGGCTATATATCAGTTTAGTGAGATCGGTGTTAATGTATGGACATGAGTCGTGGTATGACAATGAAACAATATCAAACAGATTTTGCAGATTTGAGAACAAAGCCCTCAGAAGAAAATTGGGAGGTAAATGGCACGATAAGATTAGAAATGAAACTTTAAGAGAGATTACTCGAGTGCCATATGTGGATGAGATCATGGTGACGGGTAGACGGAGATGGTTTGGGCATGCTCTTCGTACTCTCCAAGAGAAATTAGTTCACCAAACTTTTAACTGGGCTCCACAAGGCACAAGAAGAGTTGGCAGACCCAGGACTACATGGCTCAGCACTACGAAGCGTGAAGTAGGATATGATGAAAGGAGAAGTATTGATTTAAAAGATCACGATATAGACGACTGGGGAAATCTACCTGAGGCACTTTGAGTCAATGGGCATAGGAGGAAATGATGATGATTATAGTGACCGATACATATATACACACACACACACACACACACACACACATATATATATATATATATATATATGTATATATATACATATGTGTGTATATATATACATATACACACACACACACACATATATATATATATATATATATATATATATATATATATATATATATATATATATATATATATATATATATATATATACATATATATAATGTGGGTGTGATTTTTTTCCTACCGTTGTCTCAAACCTTTAACAAAATCACTAATCTTTTAGAGAAGATAAAATGTATGTTTTATAAGTACCACTCAGAATTTCATATTGATTTACATATCAATGACAATTAATAACAACTAATATTGTCGCAATAGCTACTAATGAAACAAAATCCCGAGAAAATGCTATAAATATTATTATGCTAGAATTTATCAAATTCAACAATGCTGAAAATATCTACTCAATTTTATTTTAGAAAGGAATAAAAAAATTAAAGTTTTCAACAGGCATATATAGAAATGATTCCATTATTCAAAAGATTCACTCGGGTACTTCCAATCCCTATGCAAATTCCTTCTGATCCTTCGATAAATTCTTCGGGTACCATACACATTTACACAACAACAACAGAAAATTCTTTCAGAGGAGAAAAATAATTTAACGGAAGACTCACGAAAGATTCTGTTTTTAATTTTGATGGTCTTCTTCATAAATCATATCACACATGTACGAGATCATTTCGCCTTTAAAGAGCAGTGAATGAAATCTACGTTGCGCTACACTGAAGAAAGAAAAGACAGATAACACGAGAGAGAGAGAGAGAGAGAGAGAGAGAGAGAGAGAGAGAGAGAGAGAGAGAGAGAGAGAGAGAGAGGTCAGACCAAAATATCTGTATAATGCAGATGTGGAATTGGGGTGGGCTTCCACGTCTAGCCCAGCGGTGCCAAAAGCCTTTCATGATTTATTTGAGCCTAACGAATAGATTCAAAATCCCCTCGTAAATAAAAATACGAGGAGGGGGCCAATAAACGAACTCGACCAAGGGCAAACGAGGGAAAATATATAAGCGAGGAGACGTTTTCCGTCAGTGCTTTTGAGAAAGAAGTCAAGGCAAGCGAGCAGGAAGTCCATTTGCAAATTTATTTTTGCCTCTGACAAATCACGGGACAATTCTCATGACGTAAAGAAAATGATATGACGGAGGCTCTTCTTTTATCTTGTCTTAAGATTTTTCCACATTGCAGTTAAAGAACTATGACTTTCCAACAAAGACCTGGAATTTCAAAATGTTTTCTTTTATATAGTTTTGTATTTGTGATAATTTCATTACTTTCTAGATTTTAGACGTTTTATATTAATTTTCATATTATAATTTTAATAAAAACGCATACTAATAAGTGTCAGGTATTTCAGTGCCCAGAAAATCTTAAATCGGTTTTTCTAACAATAGAAATTCAACTTGCATCACAATAATTTGAAAGATTGTAAAAATAAGAAGGTTTCATTAAATAAGAGATTTACATTAATGAAAGTACTCAGAAGAGAAAAGAGGAGAACAGAACAGAAGAGAAGAAAAGAAGCTAGGGGAACACCAGATGAATGATGGTGCCAAAGACAACGAATTTCCAAATCAAATATTCTTCAAGATCAGAGGAGCACTTCTGCCAAAAGATTTGCCTTCGACTAATGAGGGATGAATGCAACCCATTAAAAGACTCCGATGGAGCATTAAAACGAAGTTTTGGGATTAAAAAGTTGTAAGAGGGTATAAAAATGTAGTCATATCTTAAAACACCCCTTCCTGAGCAGGGGTACCTCAATTTCAAGACCTCATTTCGCAAAACTTGGAACCTGATAGGACAGGTCAAAGACGAGTCATAACGTAATTGAGACCTTTTTTTATATATTTTATCTGCATACTTGTGTTTGCTTCATCGTAGGCTATATTGCAAGTACATGAAATTAATAGGCCAGAGAGAGAGAGAGAGAGAGAGAGAGAGAGAGAGAGAGAGAGAGAGAGAGAGAGAGAGAGAGACTAATAAAGTAATTATAAATTGCGCGAAAGAAATATAGTAACGCTTATTGATTTTCTTATTGACTTTGACAACAAACTTATTTTCTCAAATAATCATACAATTTTAGAAACGTTTCTTTTCAGACATTAGAAATCACATATAATCTTATATAAATAACTCAACTTTGCAGATAAGCACGGAAATGCCACAAAAAGAAAAAAATAAATATTTCTGCCAGGAAGACAAAATTTCAATAAAAAACTACACACAAACATGAATTAGATGGTTTAATAATTCAAATCCATGGCCACACTTCTATAAACTAACCCTCGCTTCCAGCCGCCAAGTGCGATTTTCAAAGCAAAAACTTTAGATTTCGAATTTAGGAAAAATCAAATTAATCCCTGCCAATAATATACATCTGTATAAAAATCAAACTAATCCCTGCCAATAATGTACATTCTTGTTTAAATTCCTCAAACTCAAGTATTGCATCTTTTAACTTTCCAAAGTAGCTCGCTGTCTAAAAGATAATATTACAGAGAATATGAGCGTGAATTCTATTACCATAGCAACAACATCGATAGATGGAAACTAATATTATATATGAAAAAGGGAGTAAAAAACACTAGAAGCAAATATTTCAAAACAGTAAACTGAGCAGGTGGAAAATCAAATTGATCAAACTGTCAACATAAGAATTTCCAATAAAAGAAAACACTCAAGGCAACACAACAATGCAAACAAAATCACCAGCAAGGAATAATCAAATGCCCCCAGCCCATCAATTTTCATAGTATATACGCGTATGTGGTTTGGCCTAGACTCCAAGAGAACAAGCTTGATGTATATATAGTTGATGCTACTCTCTTTGCACCAATTCAATCTCCCGTATGTAGACGTGGGGTTGCAGAATCCTTTCATAGAGCTCTAGTTAAAATTTGTGCATGGTGCACATTATGTGGGACGAAGTTGAACAATATCAAAACACAGTGGCTCCTCATAATCCAGGTCTTTTCATTGACAAGGTCTCAATAACTATATACTACTATTCTAAAATAATTTGAGGTGTGATTCTACTTCGTAAATTTACTTTTGAAAAACACACCTGGTTTGTTTCTTCTTAAATTGCGCAAACATTGGCGTGTAAGGTTTCGAGTCTTACATTCTATTATGATTCGAGTATTGTTCTCCGGTTTGGTCTTCATCTACTGAATTCCATCTTAATTTGTTAGGACAAACACTTGCTGTCTATAAAATACCTCATCATTGATCTGGATATTAATCTCTGACCATCCTTTGCATTCAGATCTTTTCAGACTGTACAACTCTGTTCGTAGTAGTAGGTATGCAGTTAATTATACAGTATACAACAGTCTTGCCCACTCCATCATAAGGCTCAAAACTAAACAGCATTCTAGAAGATTTACTCCAGCTAAAATCAGATTGCGGAATGATCTCCCTAATATGGCGGTTGAATTGGTGGAACTTGGGAACTTGTTGCAAATGCTTGTCTGTTAAAGAAGTTAACATCTGTCTCGTTTCATATCTGATATATGCCTGATCTATTTTAACGTTGATACTGATCTAAATATATTTCATATATTTTTATTATTACTCATGTTGTTTATTCGGTATTTCTCTATCTCCTTTCCTTATTGGGTTGCTTGCCCTCTTGAAACCCTTGGTATTCTAGCATCCTGTTTATCTCTATGGTGTTATAATAAAACTTTTATAACTACAACACCATGTATAAAACCAAAAATGTAAGTATTTCCTTGGAATAATCATAACTACTCAGCATCAATGCAAGAGCAAGATGAAAGGAAATAAAATGAAAGGAGAATAAAACCGAGAAGCAACAAGGAATGACACCACGAAGAATGATGTCAATGGCAACCTCGCCGTGCGCGTCCAAGTGACAGCATTTCGAATGTCCTTATTTGATCCGGTGTAAATGCATTAGTTGTGTCAGGGAAGAGTAACGAAGGAGAGAGAGAGAGAGAGAGAGAGAGAGAGAGAGAGAGAGAGAGAACAACACACGCGAATTAGTCTCTAAAGTTTGAGAGGATACCTACCGTGCAAGGGAAGATTAGAGGGGAGATGGTGTAGAGAATGGCAAGTTGAAAGAGGGGAAAAGCAATGGGGACGAGACCACAGTCAGCAAGGAAGGGGAAGGGGAGTACGAGAGAGGGAGGGAAAGGTTACGACAACCTGCGTGTGTTGGGAGGGGGGTGAGTTGAGGGGGATCGATGTGATTTGTAGCGCAGCTGGATCGAGGACTACTGGTCCACACTATCCCATTTGCTACAAAAGAGAAGAAGAATGGGGAAGGGGTATGGAACCCTTTTTTATGCTATTGCTTTCAGTAGAACTTTCCCTCAACTATTTTTTTCCTTCCTTTTGATATTGTTTTGCTATTGGATGGGGGAGGAGGGATTTGTCTCTCGAAACAGATTATAGTTTTAGTGATAGTGACGGAGGTTTCCTGAAAATCCCCTTGAGCCATTGTTGTTTTTGTTGGTGTAGAGCAGACGGTTCATTAATGGCTTCCTAGACCCGAGATATCTGGCAATTTCCCAGTCTACAAGAAATCTCTATTTAGTCGATAATTTCAGCTGTTTTAGGTGATATTTTTAAAACAAACCTTTAATATGAAAACACGTCAAGCTGTATTGCATATAATATTTGCTTTGAATATAATATTCTATATATCATATATTGAATATAATCAATAACTTTTTTATCGGTAGAATATGAAATGGCGTCAAAAGATCGGCGTATTTCCGAAACAAATCTGATCCATGAAAATTTGATAAGAAAAAAAAAGAAAAAAAAAACTTACCATAAAGAGTTGACTGACCTACTATGATCTCTTTGCCACACACACAAACACCCACAAAAGAAAATCCTATCAGCATGTAATAATTGTCTTAACCATTCGCGGGGAAAATCTATTGTTATTTTACTTTATTAACAAAATAGCGCTCGAAATAAGTATATATTCGTCAAATTTATACTTGAAATTATCAATCAGATGAAGAAGGTATGTATTAGTATGTGCCAAGACAGTGTGAGAGAGAGAGAGAGAGAGAGAGAGAGAGAGAGAGAGAGAGAATGTCATTTAAGGACACTTTCCTCTGAATGATTTCATCCCCGAGGGATGAGCATTACATAATAGTGGCTCTCCCGCTTTATACTATACACGTGTTATGCCAGATACAGTAATTCCTATAATTTCTGCTTCTCTTCATACTTTCTCTTCCTAACCTTGTTGCGACCTATACCGTTTGACTAACAACTGTAGGTAAAGGTAAAGGTGTCCTGTTTCAGTTCCGACTTCATCAGAATCGATGCTCACCAGAACGTCAGCCGGGCAAGCCCAACCCGCCACTGTGGTGGCCAACCGCAAAAGTGGCCTCCCCAGTAAACAGGTTAAACTCACGGTCCCGGACTGGGATCGATCTGCCGCCAAGCGAATGTAAGCCGAACACGTTACCACTGTACTAGGCAGGAGACTAGGTACCTAATCAACTGCTTTGGTGAAGAAAGGCCATCACAATTTATATCAACGCGCCCATCTGTTCCCTTGGTCCAGTCCGGGATTCGAACGCACTACCTACAGATGAAGCAGTATGTAGACTATAAATTAGAGTGACTCACATTACTACATATATACATAGTTCCTTTGTATAAAGTTTCTGCCAGAGTAAACACATGCATGGACATAAACACAAACAAATCCAAATATACGTTAATTATTTAGTCCAATTACAAATGGTCCGTAAATGCGGAAACTTTTTCAATATGCAAATGGCACATGGTCTCCCCCACCCCAGGAAAAAAAGGAGAGCAATTATCTGTGACACAGCAAATTAAAAATGAATTTACATCTATTTCTCTATCATCATTCGTATTTTAGAGAGAGAGAGAGAGAGAGAGAGAGAGAGAGAGAGAGAGATTCCGTTTGGAGAAGATGGAAAAAGGTACTCATTGCCAAAGCTCACCTTCATATCAAAGACAAATTGATTATGAAAATGAGAATACAAAACGTGAAACGCAAAATGCAACGATCGCCGAACAGAAAAGAGAAACCATGAAAACATAAAATAAATTTTATATGTAGTAAAAAATGCTTACTTCTGAAATTAGTTGTTGTCATAACAAGCCCCAAGAAAGAACGACAAGGCGTTGTTGCAACCAAAGGTTGCAAAAGGCAACATTAATGAGCGCATGTTTAACTAACCTGAGCGAAGAATGAAAAATAAAAATGAAGTAGAAAATATCGAAAAAAAATGGAAAATAAAAAAGAAAAAAGTTTTTTATCCTAATAACAGTAGAAATCGGATAGTCGCCGCTCTCTCACACATTTACAATTTTTTTTTTGTAGAAATAAATTAAAAAAACTAGTTAAAGTTGATATGAAGCTACAACCGGTAAAAACTCTCCACTTCACTTCCATAGCAATTAGGAGAAAAATCGCCGGAGTGTACTCTAGACTTTGGATTAACTTTTTATTTTTTCGATGCACACACACACATATAATATATATATATATATATATATATAGAGAGAGAGAGAGAGAGAGAGAGAGAGAGAGAGAGAGATTAATATCGCCATCCCACTTTTTAAAACAAAAGGATATACTGTATTTCTATCTAGCATTTTTATTTGAATAAGTATTGCATATAGTGGAAATTATAAAGACTTTAATAACACTGCGTTGAAAACTCGACGTATAGAATTGGTAAACGTGATTTGCAAGATTCAACTGTTGCCAGCATTCAAAATCTGATTCGCCTGGCATTTGCATAGCAGCAGATCGATCCCCGCCCAGGAACGTGAGTTTCAGCTGCTTACTTGGGAGGATATTGCTGTGCTTGGGCTTGTACGGCTGACGTTCTGATGAGCATCTACTCTGATGATACTGGCTGGAACTGAAACCACAACGAAATGAAGGAAACAGGTAGCAATTTTACAGGGCATTTCAGAGAACTTATCAAAGCCAACATTTGCAAACGTACGAGTTCGATAAATGTATGATAAACATTCGAATGTATAAACTAAAAAATTTGGACATTCATTTCTTCTCAATTTAGAATGTTAAGCTTCGTGATATTACATCACCAAGAATACTCATTTGAATATTTTCATTTACTTTATCTTTTTAAATTCGGTTGATATTTTTAAAAAGTATAAGAATATTGTATTAATCTTCTCTTGAATGCAATACCTTATTTTCCCGCCTCGATTTAATTTGAGTCGTATTTCATCTTCCTTTAAAAGTTCCGACTAGTTCGTCTCGACAAAAGCTTTTCAAATTTTCTGACCACGGAAAAATAAAGATATATTCTGTTGATATTAAGTTTATAGTTTTGATGTGTTATACCGGTCATTCCTTCATATCATGCACAGCTCCCGGTATTCCTCTTGCTATCTAATTAGGCGCAATCTTCTTAAGTTCTGAGCACTTATTGAGCTTATATTTACCTTATCCTTTTTTATGTGATTTTATAAGGAAATTAGGAATTACAGCTATTGACTTAATTATCTTAGTGACTGAAAACCCATTGTAAAATTGGTTATTTACCGCAGCAACTCTATCATTCATGAACATAAGCTTCTAATTATCTAAACTCACCATTTTTTTAATATATTCGAAATTCAATAGTATTGTATTCTGTCAGGCTACATACGTCAACTGTAATGTGATTTTTTTTCTGGATTAATCCGAAATCACTAGACGAAACCTATTCGAATGGTTGAGATAAGTTTTTCACATTTAATGTAAATTCACCTAAAATGCAGCGAAGTTTGCATGTCCTAAAGTATTGGTATTTGTATCTACTGACCAGTTCTTTAGCCGTCAGCATACTAAATTACTTCCTTTTTGAAGACGTTATACAATGCCCATTTATTACAGTAAGTTCAGCTAGTATAGTAGTAGTAAAAATTACTCCGGGTTTTGATTCTATAATTTCTTTCAATTCCAGTAACTTAGTTTCTTGTATCAGAATAAGTGTTTCTTATTCATTCAAAACTTCGCAAAGAATTGTTTATCTAAGATTCACACCTTTCTCCGACACTTCGATGGTTCTCCATCACTTCCTTGTGATCTCGCATCTTACTCAGTTAATCATTATTTATCTTTTCAAAGCATATATAATTTTCCTCAGCTTTTTTCTATCCTACCTTCATTAATATTGTCTAATTTGTTTTCTAAATCTCCCCTCTTCTTAAGACAGGTCCTCATTCTTCGGAGAGCTTTATACCTCTTGACTTGAAGATGTTGCAACGTTATTTACTCCCCGTCGCCTGTTGCCACTTAATTGACATTAATCATCCAAACAATGTTTGCTTTCTTTGGCTTCGACCAATTCAAGTCTCCTCTGCGGGATTTTAATAATTTGTTTAATAATACCCTACCACTCATTGTCATCTTTCACTTGTTCTTCTTTACTTATTGTCCATAACATATGGTTTTGAAAAGATCTCTACCACATTAATTTTCTTTTATTACAGTCCTAAGATCAGAGTTATAGGAAGCTCTTATACCGTGAGCTACAACGAATCTTCTCATATCTACTTTTTGTTCATTTTGTTATTTTAGGAGTACTTGGTCTGTATTATTTGTTCTACATTTAAGTGATTTCGAAATGCCTCACTTGCTAACTATGTGTTTGAAACGAAGTGCTATGGATTTGGACCACCTATCAATGGATATAATCAAACTATATGTGCGATCACAAATATAAATACATGTTTATTACAAAACATCAACGATAAGTTATAACATATATCACTAGGAGTCAGACGATAACATTATAAGAAACAAATACACATTTGAGAAGCATAACTGTAGTTCAAACGCATGAGAGAGAGTATTTTGTTTTTTCCCTATTGATCTGAGGAAACCGTTTTTGTAAAGCTGTCAAGGCCCTCCTCTACCCACAATTTATTTGCGTCATACAAGTTCCACTGCAAAAAAAAATAAATACAGGAGACTGCACGAATTATACGATGCATGTAATAATATTTCAAAGAGATGATAACCTAATTTCCTCTGCAGTAAAAAAAAAGTAATGAGGATTAAATGAGGTGGAACTACACTATTTCATAAAAAGCTTCGAATCCATTGCAAAAATAAAAAAGCTTTAATGAGGGGCTACATATTTTATTCCTTCTTTCTTACATGAAGGCTGACTAGGCGCAAATACCCTTTCGGAAAACAGCGAAAACAGATAGGAAGAGAATAAGGGAAAACGGGAGAACAAAAAACAGGAATTTCTGGAGGAAAAGAATCAGGTCACAAATACCAATAACTCAATTAGAATTTTCAAATTAACCTGACAGAAACAGAGTTCAGTAGATAATATAACTCACACACATTATATATATATAAATTTATATATATATATATATATATATATATACAGTATATATATATATATATATATATATATATATATATATATACATACCCTCTTCTAAATAATTACTAAAATTACAAGAATTCCAGACAAACGCTATTATAGAGTTAACAATTACACCAAACAGGAATGCAGTTTCGGTTTTCTATTTATCGAGATGTATCTGTAGTTTAAGCCTTTACATAAATGATATATACATTTTGGACTAGCGATACACATCATTCTAAAAAGAAGGCTATAAACTCGTGAAAAGTATTTTTGTATTCTTTTGTGTTTCTTTACTTAGCAACCGAATTCCTTAATGAAAATAAATGTTAAAAAAATCTATTATAATCACATTGGTAAGTTATAGAGTTTTGGACAAAAATATATGACCTTTGATAAGACCCCTAAAAGAGTTAATAAAATCAAATAACTTTTACTACTACTATACCAGCTGTCCTTGCTGTAATAAACGGGCATTGTATAACGTCTTCGAAACATAAATAAGCTGTCAGCCATTTCAAAGGATTGTAAGAAAATGACACAACTTAACTAACTCCATATATGTTGTGAAAAGAAAATGCTAGAGTAAGTCACGTATCCCTTAATATATTTAAAATTTATGGGACCAAATGTGTCCCACTGTACGCAATAAATAATCAATCATATGAAAAAAAAAAAAACTTAAAACTATTCATCAGTAATATATACATCTGATTTAACAGCACCTTTGGAATTTTTAGAGGTTGATCTACAAATCTAGTTTCCAAAGAATACTGAGTAAATAATATTGCCAATAAGAAAGAGTAGAAACTAAATACGAACGGTAAATGTTTCTACACATATAAAGTAAATGATAGACAGCATAAAATATAAGAGCAAACTCACTACCAATTAAATCTAAAAGCAGGGGACTAAAAAATTATTGGTCGAGGTAAAGGATTTCTAAATTTATAAAAAAAAAACAGTTGTCACCAGTGAGGTGATGCGAGTAATTCGGTACAACGACAATATCATTACATTTTAATGTGAATAAAGTTCAAATGATAATGTCAACACACCAAGCACCTATGTGCGAGGCGCCCCATAAAGAAACGAATGAAATAACATTACATCAATGCCGGGAATCGGAACTGGGGATTCCCACGCGTTTTTATCTCTCTCTCTCTCTCTCTCTCTCTCTCTCTCTCTCTCTCTCTCTCATATGCACTGGTATGTATTCGTATATCATTTATCTACCGTTCTAGCTTTCTTTATATCTGCACGTGCATATATACTTACACATACACATTTATATGTATATATATACACACAGACATAACTATATATATCATATATTTTATATATATATAATATATATATATATACATATATGTATGTATGCACACACAGATATAACTATATATATCATATATTATTATATATATATATATATATATATACATATATGTATGTATACACACACACACACACACACACATATATATATATATATATATATATCTAGATATTCATATATATAATGTCAGGAATGACGAATTCGTCTGTTCATAAGCAAGAAACAAAATTTAATCAGCAATTTATGAGGATATACAAAGCGTATCGTTTATACAGTAGAATGAACATAACCTAATAGTAAATAGCCATGAGGGTAAATGATCAAGTTAAAATATATGACGGAGTACATACTGTTGACACGAGTTAAAGTGATAAGTGAACAGAAACTGTGCATACAGAGTAGAAGTAAATGAATGAACATTTCATGACACTTTGATAAACGAGTGTTCTTCTTTCCCACCGTTATTCTTACATTAAGGGGTCGGTTGCCTGATGCATCCTCTCCAATGCCTTTTATCAAAGGCATCCTCTTCGACCATACCTCTTCTCTTTATATCATCCTTCACAATAATCGAGAGCACACGAAACCAAAGAATATCACAGATAATAAGACATGCGTAAGAAGAATGGGTATAGAAAGACAATATAAATATAGGACACTCACGGATCTCTTAGGATGAAAGGCGAATTGGAAACTCTCCGCAAATCCATAACCTCTAGACCTCCAAGCCCATTTTCAATGGCCAAGGTCGAGGTTTCTTCAGGAATGGTGGTGAGGTACTCGGTAGTAGTGACCTGGTCCCCGGCTGTGGTCATTATAGGGTCAGCCAAGGTCATTCGATGGAGTAACAGAAGCACAAAGAGAACAGAGGGTCTCACTGGTGCTGCAGTATCCGCCAGAAGGCGCATCACGTGACTACCTGTTAGAATAAAGAATGAAAAAAAAACAAGAGTTAATTTACTGTCTGTCAAAAAGATCAATAACATAAGCACAGTAAAGTAAATAGTGTATGTATGCGAGAGTTGATAAATACTCTCGATTCAAAAAAGGTAAATGGTGTCTTAATCTAACAAACAATATGTTATCTATTAGAAATTCTTTACTCAGCCTCAGGATTTTTTTTCTTCATTTTGCTTACTTAATAAAACCCATTGTATTTTTAAAATTACAATGTAGTAAAGATTACAAAACTACAGCCGAAAATATGAATGTAATGGGGGTGTCATCTGCACGCCCACGAAACAAAATCGAGTTATGTTGAAAATTTCTAAAAATATTAAGGAAATATGTGCGAGGCATATGGCAGGTTTTATCTCGCTGTCTTCTTTCATCTCTTTTGTGATTTTGACAACTGATCTAAAGAAATATATTTTTACCAAGGATAGTTTGACGCCAGAAACTTTATATCTAAGGAAACTTGATATATTAATCTCTCTCTCTCTCTCTCTCTCTCTCTCCTCTCTCTCTCTCTCTCTCTCTCTCTCTCAGGTAGTTAGATTAGGAGACGTACATTCTTGTATTGAAAAGGTTGAATTTGGGGTCCCACAGGAATCTGTCCTAGGCCCAATTCTGTTTTTAGTTTACGTTAATGATATGATTATATACATAGAAAACTGTCTGCTAATTCAATACGCTGATAACACCCAAGTTCTTTTGGCAGATCAAATAGAAAATCTAGATGCCTTGATTAAAAGGGCTGAACTAATATTGCTCAAAATTAAGATGTACTTTCTAAGAAAAGGCTATTATTAAATGCCACCAAAACACAGTGCATGTTTATGGGTAGCTCACAGTATATTAGCAAAATTCCAGATGACGTTATAATAAAATGCGATGAAGAAGTAAAGATAAGTCAACATGTGAACAATCTAGGTTTACACATGGACAGGTATATGACTTTCAGACCCACATTGACGAGCTCAGTAGAAAAGTTAGTGGCAATCTAATGTATCCAAGTAGAGTAAAAGATTACTTTGATGATACGACTCGGGCTTTGATTGTGGAAAGTCTGGTCTTGAGTGTAATAAACTACAATATTAAGATAACTAATGATATGCACATGGAAAAAGCTCAAAAAAATCCAAAACTTTGCAGGTAGAGTAGCCGTTATTGGGATGGAAAAACACGACCACATCACCCCAACCCTCAAGCAATTAAAGTGGATAAAATTAAAAGAAAAATGTATGAACGATATTTGTGTACTGTATTTGTTTTTTAAAAGTTTGAGAAAAAAATATCCCAACTGGCTATACACAATTCCTACAGTTGGTAATTGTAGGAATGCATAAACAAGACTGAATGAAAATCTATAAGTTGACAGCTATTGTTATGTAGCAGAATAACCATTTTATAATGGAATAAAGGCTTTTGACTTTGACACACACTCTCTCTCTCTCTCTCTCTCTCTCTCTCTCTCTCTCTCTCTCTCTCTCTCTCATTGAATATCGAGGACTTTAAGCGTTTTAAGGTCTTTAAAATATCTTTCCCAAAAGAAACAGGCGCTTAATTTTCGATGAATAAAGAAGAATACGATCAGTCTTACATTTCCAAGACTACGAAAAAATATAAATAACATTGCTTTAAAGGAGAGAGAGAGAGAGAGAGAGAGAGAGAGAGAGAGAGAGAGTTCCAAGACCACAAAAATTCTTTAAAAGAGAGAGAAAAATCAGATCTTTTGCATTTGCCATCTGAACTTCGAATTTGATCATACAGTTTTATTGAAGGCAAGTATTACAACCGTGTTATATCAACATAAAAGTAATTCAAACCTTTGAAAAAAGTAATTGTATAAAAATGGTAGACTAATTACTAGGGAAAAAGGTACACAAAAAGGAACAGCAACAAAATCAGCAGTTTTGACAATAAACTACAGAGTGAATTTTTTCGATGCTCAAAAACAGGAAAAATGATGGTGCCTCCACACGATTAGACAGACTAGTCACTTAATCTCAGATGTGATAACAAAACCATCTAAAAGTTCACGAAACTAAACTGACAAATTTCAAGATTTTTCAGTAAAAGAACAAAAGAAGAATTTTACATCTTTTGAATAACAAAACAGGGGATAATAATGATGATTATATTGTGAGAGAGAGAGAGAGAGAGAGAGAGAGAGAGAGAGAGAGAGGTTAATATCTTTGGAATCAATAATAATAATAATAATTTTCGTGCATGAAAACCAGTGCATTTCCAGTACAAATAATGTCTTTACCCGAGGGGATTATAAAAGTGCAAGAGTTTGCAACCCCCCACTGAGTATCAGGAGAGTCAATATTGACAGGAAAGAGTAAGAGCACAAGAGAGAAAGCAGTGGTGAATATAATATTAAAAAAAAAATTAAAACCATGAAATATGTCAGAAATTTCCTTAAGTATTCGAAATAATCACACGTGGATGCAAACAAATTACTTTCTTCAGTGATATCATCTATCTTAGAAAATAATTAAATGAAAGATATTCCATTAAACATTTCCAGCAAAATAAAATTCAGGATGCTTTTTTTTACGATGAATTGATAAAAAAAAATTAAAATTGAAAGCTAATAAATCCCAAAATAAAAAGGATCGCCAAAGAATATGATTTTTCAAAATTACAGAGCCAGCGAACCAAAAATGTCCTTATAAACGCGAACGAACGCAAAAAAAAAAACTCCATCTTACCCACCACGAACAAATAACTTGGGACGCGCAATTTATACAGAGGACGCGGTCCCAGACACTGGGTTCAGACTGGTCCAAGAGTTAAATGATCTCAACAATGAGGTACTATCTAAGACTCAATTCTTGGGCAATGACCCGGAAGGTCATTTTCTGAGGTCATTGTCCAGATCCCTTTGAATCTGACCTCAGAGCAGATTCACACGCTCTCACCTATTCCTAACACAAAGACTCTGGAATAAACGAGATCTGGTGGGCTGGCACAAATTATTATGGAATGGGGGTTCCACTGAGGAATGCGCACCGAAATCTACTGTCTTTAGTTAGAAAATATTACATAAAATATGATACGTTTAGAGGTTTGCGTGCATGGATACATACCTGAGTATGAAATAGGATTAAGTATACACACACATACACACACGTGTGTGTATATTTATATATATATATATATATATATATATATATATATATATATATATAGTATATATATATATATATATATATATATATATATATATATATATAGATATATACAGTATATATATATTTATATATATATATATATATATATATATATATATATATATATATATATACTGTTCGTACATACACATTATTCCCTTTCAAGGGAATAGCGACGGAAGTGCAACCTTCTAGTATTTAAGCAAGTACTTAGGAATAAACCTGCTAGGCCATACTACCTTTTCTAACCTCAACAAATGTCGGTCTTCATTACACTCTAGTGGACTTGAAGAGTTGAAGGTGATAGCCTGGGATCTAACGTGGTCCCATATGTTCATAGCCATGGCACTGAAATTCAAATATCCCACTAATATCGAGGTCTCCGTAACTTAATACGTATTTACACCCAATGAGAATTAAATATAAGAAAATTGGACCTCCCTGAAGTGGACGTTAATCCCATATCTTTTAGGGTTGGCACATGGGTGCAGTTAACTGAATCCACTCTTCCAACAACAAAAAAGTTGAGTGTATTTAACTGCAAATATTTTAAAAAAGATCTGAGTGCAACAAATTTATTGCTACCTAAGAACCAACCCTGAAACACATAAGCTGAATTGCAGGTCGGCGTGTGTACGTAAATATGATTATCGTTGAAAGAAAGTTATCCCAAAGCTTCAATAACTTTCATATCAGAGGGTTATTTGGGATTTAATATTTCATGTTAATTGTTAGTAAAGACTTAGTTAAGACCATGCGATATATATATATATATATATATATATATATATATATATATATATATATATATATACCATGTATGTATGTGTGTATGTGTGTGTATCATAGCCACGAAAAGAAAAGTGAAAAGACTTGATTGGAGTCACTACTGAATTTTCGTCTTATTAGTGACTTCGATGGACTCACAAGCTGTAGATGTCACTAATAAGACGAAAGTACTAACTTCACTCAACTTTTTTCACTCCTTTCGTGGCTAAGATGTACATCACACACAAACATACACACACACACACACACACACACACACACACACACATATATATATATATATATATATATATATATATATATATATATATATATAAATATACTGTACATAGGTGTGTAGTAAAGTAGGGTCTAAAGGTGGTTAAATAAAACTAGTGATGTAAGCTAGATTTGAAAGTTTGCTTCATGGTGTGATTAGAATAATAATATTATCATTATTAATACAATTTTCTTTAACAACAATCAATAATTTCTTCCAGATTCTTTATAATAAGGCATTTAATTTAATGGGAACAGAAAGACAAGTACTAGTGTTCTGTAATAATGTTTAATCGCCGAATCTTTCAGCACTTAGTATCCAAAAGACTCTAAATTGGCAATCGAATTAGCTCTTGCTTCACGGAAACACGAGACGTCCGATATCGATCTCAAAATAGTTTTGTTTTTTACCTCTATAATGGAGTATATCGATTTGTTTATCACGAATATCTTGACAAAATTGCAAGTTGGTTGCAACATATTACTGTGCAGAAGTCCCACTGATTCCGAAAAACCCGTATGAGTATGCAGGTCGAAGGATGAAAGCCCACGAAAATCACAGGCCCTATCACCAAAGAAAAATTTCGCATTTGCTTCATCAATTCTTTGCTTTCCCTCGACCTATAATTTTCGACCACGTAAAGTTATCTTAGTCCAGGAACAAAGGAGCTTAAAAACATGTCATGTTCAATTGTGAGAGCATTTATCCTCTGAATGGTCAAGTTAACAGACATGAAGATCGATATTGAACTACTGAATATCTACATTAGCTTGAAGAACGACACATGCAACACTCCCTAAAAATGGTGCAATCGTCTGCTATATATGGAGACACGAATATTGGTACAGATATCTTCCAAGACACTGGACGGGATTTATCATATCGTATTATGTTAATATTCTAAAGCTGTTCGTGAATCTTAAACAAAATATTTACAGAATATATGGATTGAGCCTCGTAGATCATTGAACATCCACCCTGATCTCTGGTCCTAACCACTATGGACTATTTCTTTTGGGGCCTACCTTATATCAGTTGTTTATGATAACAGAACAATAACAACACAGTCGCTAAATGATAAAACATTATATTTCAACGCTAAATGAACGAATCTTACAATATGCATACAACTGAGCAAAAGTCCTGGGTCAAACAGTTTTTTTTAATATTTACTGCAGAAGATGGATATCCTTCAGAACATACTAGTCTAACCTTAAGAAATCAAATAAATATATTTCCATATTCATCTCTACAACTATAAAAGTGTTATGAAGCCATTCTTTTGTCCAACTATGCACTTCTAACATTTCCTGAATGATCAGTTTCCTGTACAAGAAAGTCACTCCTGTGAAAGTCAAGGCACAGACACTATCACATTCTTCCGGTAAATGAGTTTTGTTATCTACTGTATGAGCCACTTCATGGATCAACTAAAAATAAAAATAGTCTTATTAATAAGATAATTTACATAAACACGCTGCACCGCTTACCTACAATTAGTGCACAATTGCATTTCTTATATATTATGTTAATTCCGGATAATTATTTTTCCATTTGATAACCCAAAAATTCCATTGGTGTAAGCGTTTCCATTCATTCGGCGTAATCAGTGATATCTAGAACAAATAAGCATCTGAAATAGCACATGAGTCAGTCATCAAGCATAAATATCTCACTTTATCCATCGAGGAAAATAACCAATGAGAATAGAACGAGCAATAAAGACTTCCCGCCATGCTACACATCACCAATAATTCGTAGAGAACACAATGAGGTTTAATACCATAAACCTCCTTGAGAGAACAAACGCTCATCCACAAACCCACCATCTTGTAAAGACCTCCTTCGCTACCAGCGGGTCTGGAAGCTCAATGCCCCATAACAATCGCGTAGCTTCCAGCTCCAAACATATTCTCATTATCGGATATCGTAAGCGGAGTGTGATTGTCAGCTGTTAACACCAGAGGTTAACACCGCAGACAAGATGCTAATGGCTTTCGGGAGGATAGGATGCTGAACAACGAATTACTTGCGACAAGGAGCCAATATTGGACGAGAGAGAGAGAGAGAGAGAGAGAGAGAGAGAGAGAGAGAGAGAGAGAGAGGGGGGGTTTGCATGTCTATAATTCCTAATAATCAAACCTAGAATGTGGCCTGGTAAGCAATGAATAAATGGTCTATCTGCAGGTAAACTTTAATGAAGCCTGGTGGGTGTTAATATCATTAAAACTTATTAAGTACAAAGCAACTTACATAATCATTATAATTCAATGCATCCCGTTACAAACGAAACTGAGTCACATTAATAAGCATATGAAAGGAATTATTCGAGATGAATCATTCGGAAAATGTAAATTGCAATTTCACAAAATAAAACTAAAAGAAAGATATCGGAAGAGTCAAAGAGACGCTGACGCAACACATACACAAACGGGGAAGGAGGGAGACCAATAGCAAAGTAATTAGTAACACATAAAAGTCTCTCTCAGAGTGAATCAGCGAGACCATTAGTACCTCACTCGAGATATCCGAAAGGAGGAGTAATTGATACCATTGAGCAAGTAAACGAGATCTGATAAATCCTCATTATGGGTGAGGGCGGATTTTTCTTTTTCTTCCGTTTTGTAATGAATGGCTTGGTGCTGGAGCAGCTCTGGCTGAGAAATTAGGAGGAGATGAATAGGTATTCAAGGCATACCATTTACGCTGAGACAAAAACATGCACAACCACATGATGATGATAATGATGATGGAAGATTAAAAAAAAAAAAACGAATATAGAATTGATAATTGTGATGATGAAGGATGATGACTGATATGGGTGAAATATGCTAATAGCGATGATGATGAAAGGCTGATGGGCAAGAGGAGGATGAGGAAAGGGGGGGGGGGGGGGGGGTTGATTACCATTAATTAAGTAGGTGACGTCAATGTCACCTCGCACCAGACAGCTGGAACTTCCAAAGAGGGGATGCTAATTGATTGCGACACACCAACTAGTGCGCAGGCGCACACGTAATATCCGTAATAATCAACATCAAGGAAAATCTTTTTTTTCAGAAATGAGGCGGCTGATAACCACCCTCAGCCGATATTAAGTGTAATAATCTGTGATTTACGATCGAGTTGCTCACTCAAAACTTTGGTGTGATAATGACATATTTTATTGAAGCCCTGCAATTTATGATTCATGCTTAAAGACAAGGAAAAATTGGGTTATCCAGTGAATCAGGGAAGAAGAAAATTTAAAATAATTCAAATTTCTGCCGTCTTGCACAAGGGGATATTAAACAGGGAACCTTCCAGAAATTAGTATCATTTTACAGTTATAAAATAAATGGGATATCATAAACCATTCTAATAACTTCCTGTATATGGAAATGATCGAACAAGTGATATGAAAGTTATGTTATTAATACGGTGTTCAGAACTGTATGAAATAAATAGGAACACTGTAAGCCCATATATTCAATTATAAAATAACACGTTACCTAACGCAAATACATAAATGAGGTATATAGTCCAAACGTTCATCAATGCGGTCATATAAAAATGTTTTATTTTTTCTTATCAAAGTCACCGAAAAATGATAAATCTTTCAATTGAAATTTTCTTGTTATAGTCCCCAAAAATTTTTTCTTCGGGAAAAAATCAAGATATCAAAAAACCTATTTTGAGGAGAAGGGGCAAAAATTAAAATGGAGACAGCCTAACTTTTCATTAAAAAAATCTTATTTCGTGAGTTTTATATTTGACAATTTATATAAAAGAGGAATATATAAAAATATATAAACTAGTAAAATTTACTGAAATATAAAAGAAAGCCTTGCAAACTTGGAATGTAGATTTCAACATTTTACGTCAAGACATGATCTTTGTCAACTAGATATTACGATTCTAATTCGATGTCAAGACATTGCTTGCTACTGGATTTGATATTATGAACATATTGCTCATTTTGACACTAAATATCACCTACACTTGAACTTTACCTTTTGTTAATCCAAACTGATGTCAAGGCATTCGCCCACCGTTATTTGAATACAAATTACCAACAGGCATTTATTTGTGATTCTCAATTCATTTCGTTATAATGACATTCCCTATCGGGATTTAACAAAACATTACATTCAAACTCGCAACGAAGACCGAAGTCCCGACACTCATCATCTAAACACGCAATATACAGATACTTCGCCATCTCCCTATTGCGGTCTCCACTCCCTTCAGAAATCAGGGAGAACTTGGAGGAAGTTAAATCAACTCGCGTATCAACTCTGACCTCAACAAGCATTATCATCAGCCTCATGCAAAGAGGGATCCAAGCCGTGTCTCAAACTTCTTCCTCCCCTTTGCAAGAAGGAACTCCTGACCTCTGCTTTCCCCTGCCACAAGTTGAGTGAGTGAAGGTAGGGATGGAAGGAGACCAGCAGGGAACAGTGAACATCAAGGGATTAGAGTTAGAGGAGGGAAAATTAAAAACTGGGTAGAAATAAAATAGAGAACGAAAGACAAAAGGGATAAAGTGGTTAGAGAATATGGACGAAAGAAAGGAAATGAAATGGAAAATGAAAAAGTTAAAATTATTGGAAAAATGGGAATTAGAAGGAAGAATCGAGGAAAATAGAGAAAAAAGACAATCAAGACCAAGAAAGTCGTTCTATGTGAAATGTTACAATCATGCCGCTGATTTTTGTCCATTGTCGTCTTTAGGCAGTGCGCCAAATAGTCTAGTGATGGTAGGAGAGTGCTGGACCATGGAGAGGGATTGATATTTTACAAATTTTGATACAGAAGAAAACAATAGGGCATCCGCTTATCAGAAACGCCACATTATGAACAGATAATCAATGATGATGATAATAATAAAAAAAATCAAGAAGAACAAGGAGAATCTTTAAACATTTCGATACTTGGAGACTAAGAGTACGAAG
>NC_090725.1:255014257-255024257 GCF_036898095.1 Palaemon carinicauda | reverse complement strand
GTGAAAGAGCAATGTCGCAAAGAAGTTTGAGAATGTTCGTTGGTAACGATAAGTGTGAAATGCGAGGTGTTGTTAGGTTAAATAGTGAAGGAAGGCGAACCGCTACATTACTTTCTGGGTCAACTGGCAAAATAATACAATAATATTTGAAAATATAGGACGTTGTTGCGAGGTATTACAATGGTTAGGTATTAAAATATTACAATGGTTAGATTTTGAAATATACTATGAAATACTATAATTCAAAATCTCAATTGTATAATGAATAACATTCCTTATTCAATGTAGATAAAAAAGACCCTCTAAGGTAATGACAAGGATTTCATAAAACTGTCAGTTAATACGTATTGGTATATTTGTGGCAGATTGTCTCGTAAATTCAAAATATAAATAATTTCATGAGCTACTGAAAAAAAAAAAAAATCAGATCATATGAAGATCCTCCCCTTTACGTGCTGCTCATATTGGCAAGATCTAGTTATCAACATAATGTTGGCTTAGTCTAAAACAACAAAAACTAGAGGGGCACTCAGTTGAGAGCATGACTTCGCCATGTCAAGCAGTTTTATTTTGCTCTTAACAGCACTGCCTACTTGTACTTCGATGTATTTTCTTCACAATATAATAGATTTCTCCTGGGGTCATACGCCTATGTCCACCAGGTTGAAATTGGTTCAGTAGTTTTTGTGCAATGTTGTTTACAATAAAAAACTAGACTAAACAAACTTGCAGTTTGATGTATTTTACCCAAAATGTTACAGGTACATTGTAGTGTCATAACCAACATCACTACCAAGTTTGGTCAAAATAGGTACAGTAGTTTTTGTGTAAAGTTGGTCACAAACAAAGAAATAAATAACTAGAAAAGTACTGGGAGAGTGCAGACCTCCGCCGCGACAGCCTATTTCTCGAAACTAGCTTGCCTTTCCCAGAATCAATTTAAACCGTAGGCGTATTTGAAGTCTCTTTGACAAACATGTGCGAACTTAAGAGTTAAGGTTAAGGTTAATTCGGTCGACCTTTTGCTTGACCTTGACTTTTGACCCAAGAATGAATTACATCTACGTCTCGACATAATAACGACTCCCTCAAAGTTTCACTACTCTATGAGTAAAATTGTGGCCATGATGTTGTTCACAAACAGGGTCGAAAACATAACCTAACAATTTTGTTAGCGGTGGTAAAAAACTAACAAACAGACAGGGATGAATACATACTCTTCGCGAAATCTTCGATTTTGGCGAGGAGCTCATAGCCAGGGACGGAGGTAACACTTTTGCAGTAGACTAAATCCTCAGGAACACACCTTCAGATTAAACATAAAATAACACTTTGCTCATTTACTCAATATCAGGTTTCCCATGTAACGTGATTAATTCAAGTTTATTGTGTTGCCTTTATTAACTGCGGATTCTTTGGCCATATATAAATCACCTTGACATTTGTTAACTGATTTATCAATCAGCATTAACAATGCAACAAATAGAAAGATGAAAATTAAAGTAGATCTTAGTAAATTTAAAATTTCTTGAAGGATTATGCAAAATCTGAAAGTGGCCGTGCAAAGAAAAGCTATTGTAATGTGTGGGAGTTTGAAATAGTGATACCAGCACATCTATAATCACAAAATACATAGAAATTGTGATTCAAAAAGTAGGCTGCCACCATTCCCACGCCAATACAAGCAGCAATGCAGACGGGATTCATAATCCTTAGCGACCAGTAGAGGTCATAAAATAGTCTCCAATTTATTGGATACAGATCTAGATTGGTGAACTAGCCTCCTGGCTCGTACAGTAGTAACATGCTTGCCTAGCATTCGCATGGCGGCAGATCGATCCCTGCCAGGAACTGCGAGTGTAAACTGTTTACTGGGGAGACCACTGCTCTGATTGGGCACCACAGTGGGGGTTGGGCTTGCCCAGCTAACGTTCTGGTGATCATCTATTCTGATGAAACTGGAACTGAAACCAGAGACTTCTAATCAATCAACCAGTTTTGTGAATTCGCAAAGTAGTGTCCACAGTCAGCCCACTGAATTATACAGAAAGAAGCATAAATCATATATCACAATAATGCATCAGGACTTCTTACACCCTTACCTTCAAGAATTCACAAAGCGTGACCGTTGGTCCATTAACATTTTTTAGATTATGTATTATGTTCTTCAATTATCTTGTAATATATCCAGAGTAACTATGGACGTGTTTTGAATAATATTGCATTTATTGATTATTAGTTTAATTCTTATCTCTTATTCTTTGAAGGGGAGTGTCTTAATATGATCGGAAAAATCTTAAATAGAAACAAACAATTAGGTATTTTCTGCGTGTCGAAGACAACTAACTCCATTCTTTAATGATGAAAGAAGCTAGACAAAAATCCCATGAACTCAAAGACGAAGTTAAAATAAGCCACTGAAGAGTCTCGGTTCAATTAGGGAGGAAATTGCAGAAGCACAAAGGCAATTGTTGGATGGATCATCCAACCTTTTCTTCAGCTGAAAAGGAAAGGCTTCCCGGGAGAAATCCTGAAACTGATTTATACACAAAGGTGAAGACGACACCAGAATGAAAGAAAGGAATGATGGCTGTGTGTGTTAAAGGAAAATTTTATAATAAAGGAAAAATGCAACCTATATAGAGGAAAACACTATAATGAATTAATAAAATCTCAAAGACTACAACCATTATAACACGCAAAAATTATTATATGATGCTAGCTGACAAAGAAGACTCAGAGCTGCTACATTAATGAGTTTAAAATTCTGGGAGATCTTAAATTGGGAAAACTGATTACTATATGGATTGGTATCTAGTAATTCACTGCTTCGATCAACAGAGGCACATTGTTTTAAAATAATGTACCTAGATATATCCAAACTTGCCCAAGAATATAATCCTGTTTCCGTAACTAGTGAAGTGAGCTCGCTAAAGCTAAATCCCGAGACGCATCTAAATATGTATTACATACAAACTGATGCAGAAAAACATGAGGCTGAAAGGGAATTTAAGATAAAAAGACGGAAGCTGCAGAATTAAAATGCCTATGTTGTAAGTGTGCCAAACGAAAACTATATTAGGGGAGAAATGTAGTTATACTCGTACGTATATGCAAAACAAATAAGGATGAGAATGTTTCGAGACGGTTCCATCAAATACCGAGAATGGAGAATATGTTGATGAAAGAATATAAACTTCAAAAGCGTTATGATCTAAGAGCTGAGGCAGAGCAATTAAAGGTTGGACGTAATGTGTGAAACAGGTATTAGAAATTAAGGGCCTTAATATGGAGGTGAAAGCCGAGCAGTGTTAGTAAGGGAGCTTCGATGCCATGCCATACCCGTTCACATAGGTGTATGGATTATTGTAAATATTTTCCTTAGTGATTATACCAGTGAGTTTAACCAGTTCAATCCTGGAGGTGGCAGCGACCATTGTGTTCATCTGGATTCGCCCATTCCTTCGCTCTTCTCACCACTTAAATTTGTCCTTGCAAAGATTTTTTTCATATTTGTTGACGTTTTATATATTTTATTCCTTCTAATTTTCATTTGTTTAAATAAATATACATCCATTATGTAAGGATAAAGATTCCTATGTAGACATCCCCAAACGATAGCCATTAGTTATTTGGGTGACACAGGTGTTGGCAAAGTTGAATAAATGTAGCAGAACAGTAAACAATTCCGTCCTTCCTTTAAAACTCTTTCCTGACGACAAGAAAATATGCAGAACACAAGAATTGTGTTACCTTAAAATAGAGGATGACTTTGTGTATACATTATATATAAAAAGCAAAGTATACCCATTTCTTTATATAAATCATGTACATACGTTAGGGGTGTCACTGGAATGAATTCTATACTGGTGCAGAATATTTTGCGCATAGGTTTATTCTTAATTCAAAAATAGAAGTATGCATGTGGAAATAATAGTCTTTTTCTTTCTATTGTCATTTACTATTAACTACGACTCTACGTACTAGGATGTGTGCTAACCTCACATTTTGTATACATGAGGATAGAGATACATATGCAGCACGGTATGGTGTGTATCACTTAAAATCCTTTTTTTTCAAGTTAGAGCCGAAAATAATGCCCACGGGACACAAAGCACTTCTACTCAACTCTCCCCAGAGTCATATGTTATTCACCCCAGCATCCAAAGTCCATCTATCTTTACATGCTCCAAGCTCTCTCTCTCTCTCTCTCTCTCTCTCTCTCTCTCTCTCTCTCTCTCTCTCTCTGTATATTATACAATATAAATGCATATATATATATATATATATATATATATACACACACATATATACTGTACTTATAATATATATATATATATATAATATATATATATATATATACATATATATATATAATATATATATATATATATATATATATATATATATATATATATATATATATACATACATACACAATCTAAAAAAAGTCATAAGCATACCATCACAAACAGAGAAATGTATCACCAGCATTAGTGAATCTTTCACTATTCTATATAGTATACCGTAAAATCAATTGCCAGATTAGTGAACTCCACTCTATTCTGCAGCAACAATTATCAAATGCAATGCGTTTATGAGATGAACAAACATATATCATATACTTAAGAATGGTCATGTGATTCTGAAAATAATGACGAGGTAACGATAATATCAAAACCAGTAAAAAATAGACATTGTAGGAAACTTAAAAACAGTAAGGTCTGTGTACCCTTGCAGAGGTATGACAGCTGGTTCCAACCCATCACTTTGCTTGGAATCCATCCTGGGAATCTGTAATCTTTTAGGAAGCTGTGATAAGAAGGTACAAATTAGCTGACCTTAACAACCCTGCGACAGGTCTAGCTAGCAGGTAGGGGTTACTCTAGCTCACGGTCTAGGTAAAGTATCTCAACCATGCTCTAGCTCAAGACATACACAGGAAGATCAATGAGTGAGCCATAAGAGAGAAAAAGAGCGACAGATTCTTTACAAAATTTAAGTCACAACGCAAAGGATAGGAAACACTGAATTCTCAGATTAGGTCTGGATAACAATATCTATAAAATCCGAGATTTCCTTCTTGGACAAAAATTACAAAATTACAAGTAGTATCATTCCGTATTTTATTAGATAGAAGAAACGGTTTCAGAGTTAGGTTAAAAGAAGAGAGAAGGTCTTCAGAATAATTTATTCTAAGCATTCAAAAGCGCATTATTATTCATGGCCCAAAGGTAAGAGCTAGGCAAAGTATCTTTGGTTACAGTCCCGATTAGGGTAATGCGAAAAAACCCGACAGCATTATTGAAAAATAGCAACTATGAGATGAAGGATCAGTTTTCCGGAAGGTGATAATAAGTATATGAGGTTATTTTATAACACAGAAGACTATTATATAAATAAATAACCAAAAAATAATTCTAAAATATCAAAGAAAAAAGGAACAACATTCATGAATGGTATTCTCGACACTATTCAAAGATAGCAATTGATGTAGCTTTATTAAAGCCTAGGAACAAAAGCTAGTTACAACTCAAAGAAGCATGGAAAGAATAATAATAAGAATAACACTAAGAGACAGAAAATAAGCAACATGGATACGTGAGCAAACATGTAAGAAAAAAATGGGCATGGGCAGGCCATATAATGAGAATTACAGACAACAGAAGGACATTAAGAGGAACAGAATGGGTCCCTAGAGATTGCAAGCGAAGCAGGGGAAGGAAGAGAAGACGATGGATTGATGACCCAAGAAAATTGCGGGTACAGACTGGCATAGAAAGGCTATAGACAGACGCGTGTGGAACCACATGTTTGAGGCCTTTATCCTGCAGTGGACTAGCAACGGCGGACGCTAATGATGATAATTGACACTACATACAAAAAATCCACGAAAGACAAAGATAATATTACCCATCATTGCCTTGCCGCACAGGACAATATCATTCGCAATATTCTCTGTCTCTCCCATTCCTATTCAAATGGGTGGTTCCGAGGGAAAGTTTCTCTTGTCAAAAATTTCTATTACAATCCACTATATGGAATTTTGCTGCGTGTTCTCCTTGCGCGTCAGGACGGGAAATAATACGGATCTCGTTACAAGGACTACTTTTTAAAAGGATCAAAACCTTTTTATGCCTTAGCTTTTTGTATAAAGTTTTCTTACAGACCTTCCTTTGGTGTTGCTGTAAAAGTTTGCTGTAGTTAAGGGAGCATGAACCGTTACAATTTTATGGATGTGACATTTATTCTGTAAAGCTCTTTCAAAACCTCGGCTTTATAATATATATATATATATATATATATATATATATATATATATATATATATATATATATATACATATATATATATATACATATATATATACATATATATATACATATATATATATATATATATATATATATATATATATATATATACATAAAATGGTTTGTGGATTTAATGCATAGTAATGTGAATAATCATTGTAATCATAGTTTCTTAATCTAAATAGTATAGGTTTGAGTCTTTGTTAGGTTATGAACACTGTCCATATGAAAAACACAGACAAACACGCGCGCGCACACACACACACACAAACATATATATATATATACATATATATATATATATATATATATATAATATATATACATATATATATATATGTGTGTGTGTTACTGTATATATGCACATATAAATATGTATATATAAATATGTATAAATATATATATATATATATATATATATATATATATATATATAAATATATATATATATCTCCCTCTCTGGTTATGGATCCTTTTCCTTTACCTACACATGCACCGAAGTCTGGCCTATTCTCTACACACACTCCTCTTTCCTCATACACCTGACAACATTAAGATACCCGAAAAATTATTCTTCACTAGAGGGGTTAACTATTACACTGTAATTGTTAAGTGGCTACTTTCCTCTTGGTAAGAGTAGAGGAGATTCTTTAGCTATGGTAAGCAGCTATTCTAGGTCCTAGAATCTAGATTCTCTAGAAGGACACTCCAAAATCAAACCATTGTTCTCTAGTCTTGGGTAGTACCATACTTTCTTTACCATGGTCTTTCACTGTCATGGGTTAGAGTATTTTTTGCTTGAGGATATACGTAGGCACACTATTCTAGTTGCTTCCTTATTTCCCCCTCCTCATTGGGCTATTTTTCTTGTTGGAGCCCTTCACCTTATAGCATAATGCATTTCCCCCTAGGATTATAGCATAGCAATTGATAATAATAATAATAATAATAATAATAATAATAATAATAATAATAATAATAATAATAATAATAATATAGCGTGTGTGCACTTCTGACGTTGGATGGAACCCACTATAATCGTCTACCCACTTGGTACTTAGTTAATGACTGATCTCAAGCCGTAATATTTTCTTTTATTCAGTGTAAGACTGGAGACCAAGACTTTTCTAATACATGGGACTGGACTCTTCTTTTACACTGGAAGAGATGTTGAATATTTTGCTTCTAACTAGTGAACGCTACACAATGAAAAAAAAAAAAAAAATACCTGTAAGCACACCGACATGGTCCTGTCTAAAAGCATGCATATTTGTGCGAGGCTTGAATGTGTATGTATCCTTTGATAATATAAAAGGAATTAAGCAAAAGCCATTTTCTCTTTGGATGTAAAAGCAACGCGCCGGTGAATACTGAATATGTAAATCAAATTTGTCAATGTAATTATACAGTGAATTTCCGGGAGGCTTAGCAAGTTCCGGCTCAACTAATTTAATGAGAGTATCGTTCTTATATCACGAAATTATACTAGATCTAAAAGTTAAAGTAATACGAACCAAACTCCATGCAGTATGGTATAGCGACATTTTATTCCAATGTTTTTCCCCTTCATTTAAACTCTAAAGGATGTCGATTTTAGAAGAAAGAAAAAGCCATAAGTCACATCCTAAATCGCTAATCACTAAAACATATGCTACGCAAAAGAAACTAGATAGTATATATTTGAGAGCGAATATATACTTTTTTCTTAAACGAAAGTACCTTCATAATAGAAGGTTAAAGCAATTACATTGTATCAAAAACCATCATCAATAAATTGCGCTTAGTCTCAGGACAATCAAATAGACATACAACCTAATAACACAAAGAGAAATGTATCATGCAATAAGGACAACTAATTCATTTATTATTCCAATACATAATTTTACACAAAGCAAACACCTGGTCAGATAATAATTACAGGGTAATTTTACCAGACGTATGAAGGTAGTCCCATTCATTTAACAAATTCCTCATATATTACCTTAACCAATTACTTTAACGGAAATATTTTACAATCAATAAAAAATATAAAGTCAGTTATATTGCAGAACCAATCACGTATTCCATTAGAATCTTGGACATAAATAAATTGTTATGAATAGGCAGCCATTTATCGATGAAATTGCAACCCTTTCGCTGTCGCACACTGAAAGTGCCTTGGTATATTTTTCAATCAAATTAATAATCCACGATCACGAATAATTGTATTGTAATCACACTATTACAAATACGGTGATAAATGAAAAACACGGGCTTGAAATGACATCATGTCATACTAAAATAATAGAAATATAATCAATATATTGTAGTATAAAAATATCCAAAGAACAATAAATTTAAATATAATTGGTTACCAGACTATGTAAAATTAATAGACAAGCAACTATGGATATTCAAATATGACCTAAATTGAAAAAAAAAATTGTATCATTCATATCCTAGATGATATTATACATTTTTAACTTAATTATTTAAATTGCCAGCCTGTGACCTTTCTGGAACAATTTCCTTGGTATTTCCAACTGGATGTGGTAGTTGTGGTAGTTAATATTCTAATGAATTATATGGATTAAAACTAGTACTTGGCGGCATTACCTTTACAATTAATATGCCTTTGCAATGCTAAGTCTTAAATATATACACAGTAATACACACACACACACACACACACATATATATATATATATATATATATATATATATATATATATATATATATATATACATATATATGAGTTTTTTGCATCCAAAATACCTAGAGAATGTAAATATGTAAATCTATATATATATATATATATATATATATATATATATATATATATATATATATATATATATATATATATATTATATGTTTATGTTTATATACACACACACACACATATATATATATATGTATGTATATATATATATATATATATATATTATATGTTTATGTTTATATACACACACACACACATATATATATATATATGTATATATATATATATATATATATATATATATATATATATATATATATATACTTCCGGTCATGCTTACCGGCATTGCCAAACCTATATCTACTCCGTCTCTCCTCGTCCCTTGGGTGGAAGGAGTAGTCATACTGTGGTGAGAGCGAATACGTGCGCGACTTCGTATATATGTGTAAGGATGAAATATCTACACCTTCTATCATATATTACAGAATATTGACCTCGATATCAAATCACTGCGGTTCTGCTGATGAAAATGCCTAGCTCATGAACATAAGTAAGGCTTAATTTTAAATAATAACGATAATCAAGAATGAAAATATTTAATTTAATTTATATTACACGTATTACTACGTGTATGTAATCATTCAAATAATAGTGTTTTCTATTCTAGATGAAATACGGAGATCCTTTTAAATACAGAGAGGCGTCCTGGCACTGTAGTTTTAAATAAAAACTTCGTTTTGAAGGGAGGTACCAGAAAGAAAAAGCCTTTCAGCGTCTATGCAAGTCTTACAGGAGTTGAACACCTCAGGACCCTATCCTTTCTTTGACAATAGCAGAGGTTGGTACACGATAATATACTTAAGTCAGTAAGGTAACACATGATACTGATGTGGAAGAAATTATACCAAATACTGAAAGCCAATAGAATTAAAGAAATGATACCAATTACTGAAAGCCAATAGAATTAAAGAAACGATACCAATT
>NC_090725.1:255001757-255009257 GCF_036898095.1 Palaemon carinicauda | reverse complement strand
ATCTCCTTTCTCCTCTTCTCTATCTCATTCTTTCTCCTCTCCTCTATCTCATTTTTTCTCCTCTTCTCTATCTCATTCTTTCTCCTCTCCTCTATCTCATTTTTTCTCCTCTTCTCTATCTCATTCTTTCTCCTCTCCTCAATCTCATTTTTTCTCCTCTTCTCTATCACAATCGGAGACAAATATTCGTGACTTAGATTCTCATTGCAAGATAAACAGTATAGGAACAATTAGATTAAAGTTAAAAATATGCTTTTTATTGCCTGATACAAGAGTAAAACTTAAACCCAGATTTCTCAAATTTAAATACAAAAAGGAAATAAAAAAAATTCTTGAAGTCTTTACAACGTATCCAAATGAAGAACAGATATATAAATAGATAAGACAGATGTGTTCAAAATAAATAATCGTATCAATTTCATATATGAAACTGGGAGGAATAAAGAAACCGTGTTAATTTGTCTCTTCTCTACCGCATCCCACGCTGGACTCTTTTAACAATTTCCCTCTTTATTCCAAACCAGATCTAACGGATCCTTTGAAAGAGGAACAGCAATCAACAATTTCCTCAAGAACAGACCATAAAAAACTCAAGAGACAGAAATCATTTCCATTCGTCTAAAGAAGTGAATTACGCTGAGACTTAATTTCCTTACATCTCACTAAAATGTTTCATAAAGTAATATGATACGAAAATGAAATATAAGGCCACGAAAGAAAATTCAATGAAGTTGTTTGAATTACCTATGTAAATTTCAAGCAATGAGGAAAAAAAATGTATTATTATACTGTATTATCAATTATTTTAGCGAAAATGCATAAAACCATACAGGTATCGATAATAACATATTCTTTTTTTTTTTTATAAAAAAAGAACATAGAAAGTAGACATGGAGAAGCCCATTATTATGAAGAAACGAAAAACGAAATAAATTTCATTATCAATGAAAAAAGGTAATTTACTAAATTAGGCCATACACAGGTAGTCAGCGTTAAATAATATACTGGTTAAACTGGATTGGTGAAATAATATTGAAGAAACTGCCAAATGAACAAACATATAATAAATCCTCTCACGTTAACAGTGAATTAAATCACCTTAGAAATAACATTTAAAGAGAAGCATTATCAAACGTTCTATATACCATACATACTCTATTAGTTAAATTAAAAAAGCCTTAAGCATAGTAAACCCTCCAACCATAAAGTTAAATAAAATTAAACTTCTCTTCATTAAAACTGAAAAAAAAAATAATTTATATTTGTATCATAAAATAAAAATTATAACCTTTAATGTACAGTAATTGCGATGTATGTAAGGAGAATCTCTTTTCGTGATGAAAAGCAAAAGATTAAGCTAACACTTCAATTAATGAAAAAGCCATTAGTAAAGCGTTAAGATACACGACTCTCTTGTATGTATAAAAGATCGTCAAGCTTTAATTTATATTACTGATATCAAAAGGGAGATACGTAATCTCTCTCTTATGAAAAAAAATCCCCATATATATATATATATATATATATATATATATATATATATATATATATGTATATATATATATATATATATATATATATATATATATATATATATATATATATATATATATATATATATATATATATATATTAGAAGGGGTGAGACCAAGTAGTCATACGTTTGGCAATGTCACTCAACGTGACAGAAATATATATATATATATATATATATATATATATATATATATATATATATATATATATATATATATATATATATGAATATTTACATACATATATATACACACACACATATATATATATATATATATATATATATATATATATATATATATATATATATATATATACACACATACATACATATTCATATCAAGTTTCTTACATTGACAAAAACTAGTTTTCAACTCTACTTAGATTATATTTTCCTTTAAAATTTCCTCTTGAAACCCAAATTTTTTTTTAATATGAATGCCAAAAGATGAAATAAACTTTATGATAAGAATTGAAATATTCTCTAAATGACTGTTTTGAGAGCATATTCCTGATTCAAGGAATCAAACTGTACCCGCACAAAAATTTTATTAAGAAATTATAGAATTATAATATATAACTTTATAATTTCAAAACACGTTTTGGATACGCTTATCAGCAGAACCCTAGAAACCGTGGGAAATACATGAAGTTGTCCTTGCGTGGTAAGATATGAACCTACTGTACAGTAACAAGTTTACAAAAGTGATAATTTACATCCATTGTGCTACGAGATGTATGAGTCAATTTTTGTTTATACATATACCTGTCAAAATCATATACACACATTATATATACAGCGTATACATTTATAATATATATTCTTATAGTGCATATATATATATATATATATATATATATATATATATATATAATGCAAGTGATATCTTTTATCTGATATAAATGAGTATATGTTACATTCATCATGTCCTCTATTACTTGTCCATTCATTTCCCCTTTCTGTATACGTTCGTTTCTACAAGCCTTGAATGTAGGAGATTTAAAGAGCTGTTCCTTCCTCATATGTGGTGCCAGTGAGTAGATGCTAAACCATTTTGCTAAGAAAAGAATATAAACGTATTTCAACATATTCATAAATATATCTGCCGAAAATGTCATGGTAATCTTTTAAAATACAAGCATATATAGTAAAAGTAACCATTAAAATCTTCTTTACATTTCAATATACTTAATATAGGTTGATATAGATTTATATCCTTACAGTATTTTTTTTAATGTTTCTAGAAAAAAAGTCTGTTAAGAGAGAGAGAGAGAGAGAGAGAGAGAGAGAGAGAGAGAGAGAGAGAGAGAGAGAGAGAGAGAGAGAGAGAGACCCCAGAGGAAGAGATTTCTTAACCCAATTTGCGACCTCTCGACAACCCCAATCGCCCTCTTTCTATGGTGCCAATAATGGTATTAAAAACCTTATTGAAACTTCATTAATATTCAAATAAGAAACGTCTTTCCCTTAATTACATCAAACAGGAAGGATGCTGACAGGGTAGATTAAGACTTCTGAGAAAATAATTAGATTAATTTACATTTGAGAAGATCTGACACCTATTATATACATATTAGTGTTCACGACCCGTCAAAATGAGGGCTACATATCTAAATAGATATGCAAACAAACGCAGATTCAACCCTTCTCAACCCCAACCCCCCCTCCTCTCTGGGTACCCATTTCCACCAGGGTGAGAGTGACTAGAAATCATACATATATATAATTTCAAAACACGTTTTGGATACGCTTATCAGCAGAACCCTAGAAACCGTGGGAAATACATGAAGTTGTCCTTGCGTGGTAAGATATGAACCTACTGTACAGTAACAAGTTTACAAAAGTGATAATTTACATCCATTGTGCTACGAGATGTATGAGTCAATTTTTGTTTATACATATACCTGTCAAAATCATATACACACATTATATATACAGCGTATACATTTATAATATATATTCTTATAGTGCATATATATATATATATATATATAATTATATATATATAATGCAAGTGATATCTTTTATCTGATATAAATGAGTATATGTTACATTCATCATGTCCCTCTATTACTTGTCCATTCATTTCCCCTTTCTGTATACGTTCGTTTCTACAAGCCTTGAATGTAGGAGATTTTAAAGAGCTGTTCCTTCCTCATATGTGGTGCCAGTGAGTAGATGCTAAACCATTTTGCTAAGAAAAGAATATAAACGTATTTCAACATATTCATAAATATATCTGCCGAAAATGTCATGGTAATCTTTTAAAATACAAGCATATATAGTAAAAGTAACCATTAAAATCTTCTTTACATTTTCAATATACTTAATATAGGTTGATATAGATTTATAATCCTTACAGTATTTTTTTTTTAATGTTTCCTAGAAAAAAAGTCTGTTAAGAGAGAGAGAGAGAGAGAGAGAGGAGAGAGAGAGAGAGAGAGAGAGAGAGAGAGAGAGAGAGAGAGAGAGACCCCAGAGGAAGAGATTTCTTAACCCAATTTGCGACCTCTCGACAACCCCAATCGCCCTCTTTCTATGGTGCCAATAATGGTATTAAAAACCTTATTGAAACTTCATTAATATTCAAATAAGAAACGTCCTTCCCTTAATTACATCAAACAGGAAGGATGCTGACAGGGTAGATTAAGGACTTCTGGGAAAATATTTAGATTAATTTACATTTGAGAAGATCTGACACCTATTATATACATATTAAGTGTTCACGACCCGTCCAAAATGAGGGGCTACAATATCTAAATAGATATGCAAACAAACGCAGATTCAACCCTTCTCAACCCCAACCCCTCTCCTCTCTGTGGTACCCATTTCCCATCAGGGTGAGAGTGGCTAGAAATTATATATATATATATATATATATATATAATATATATATATATATATATATATATATATATACATATATATATAATATATATATATATATATATATATATATATATATATATACACGCATATACATACATATATATATATATATTTAATTAAATACTGTATATTATATAATATTACATACTTATACAATTATACACACCACACCCACACACACCACACACACACACATATATATATATATATATATATATATATATATATATATATATATATATATATTTATATAAATACTATATATATATATATATTATATATATATATATATATATATATATATCTATATATATATATAGTATATATATAGTAATGTAAGGTTATTTCCTCACCAGAAATATAAAAGGTTGCATTCCAGTTTTAATTTATCAATGTTTTATACATAGCTCCTGGAAATAAACAATTAATATTGAAGAACAACCAGCATCGAGAGAACACGTTCTGTAATACAGTAATTTAATTTACTTTCAAATACAACACAATTTTTTTTCTTTATGCAGATACGGTCTGTATTTTTATGAAAAAAAAAACTTCTATCTATATACGAATGGCGAGTTTCCAATAAAAATTCCTCATTTCGACTTGAGGTTCTATCATTATTAAAAGCAAATGAAGTCAATGTCTGTGTTCCCAAAACTTTCAATCAAGTCATTTTTTATGGCGACATCTTCGAATAATATATAAATCATAATAGCAAGTTAAACTAAGAAAAATTCAACCTATGATTTAATCCCGTTAGAAATATAAAAAGGTATATTACCCTTTTTTACAATGGATGAAGATATCATAAACAGATAAATCTTTCATATATCAAATGGCTTTAAAGTTCAGAGTGACGGGCATCTCCGCCAGATGTTAAATCAAGATAAAAAAAGAATTAGTTTTTTTCAGGGAAACCGTTTTAAAAAATTCATTCTCTTGGCGACATGATTTTATGTAACTTCATTCAAATCAGCCTTGACGAAAAAAAAAAAAACCTAAAGCATCAGTATCCACATAAGTACTGAACTTCTAATAAAAAGAGAGAGAGAGAGAGAGAGAGAGAGAGAGAGAGAGAGAGAGAGAAGAGAGAGAGAGAGAGAGAGAGAGAGAGAGGAGGGGGGGTTTGCTTTCATCTCTTTCTGTAAAGGTACCATTCAAACACGTTCACAGAACCCAGCTGATTGGTCGGGATAATGTGGTTTTATCCAATCACTGAGTCGTACTGTCCAACGGGAAGGGAGGCAACGGCTCACTGCACGGATATACGGCCAATGTATTTTTTCCCTGCAGGATATTTCAGCTATTTTTCTTTTCCGGAGCTAAGTAATTGGTTCCCTGCTCTCCTATTTTCTTTGGAACAAGAGGCAATAAGACTCTTGTTTTTTAAGTTTAAAGCACTAACTGGATTTTTCCAATTCCTATTCTTTCTTTCGTTTAGATTTTGAGCAAATTTTTCATCTAACTCAAAATACCAATTTCAGTTTATAAGCCTGAATATCATACAATTTCAAATCTACCAAGAAAGGCATATTATGAAATAAAAAAAACTAAAAAAAACTAGGAAGTGTTCATAGACGCACATATGCTAAGGTTAGGAAACAGTTCTGAAGAGGCTTTAGAAAAAAATTCTAGTTTGGAGTACAATGGTTAGAAAACGAAGTCTATTTTCCCAGCCACTTTGACATTTTGTCTTTTATTATACGTACAATATCAGTTATCGAAGGCTCATCATTACACTATAGTTTTATGATTCCCAATTGAAGTGATTGTCAATACACCCCCTTACGATATATTCATAATACACCAACTGACAGGATAAAAATATATTTCCCCGTATAAAAACTATGGTCATCAATAATATGCCCTCCCTCAATCAATAACAATTATTTTTCTTCATCGATCACAGTTGGGTACGAAAAAACGTAGGTTTCTTGAAACGAAAACTGATAATAAGAACCCTAACGCATAACCTCATAACAAAAGAAACACTAATATCGTGCACTAATCTACTCAATAAACTCGTTTCCTTTGATTTAGTAGTCATGTCCGGCACAATAAGAAGTTGGAGACTGTTGTCGCAGGTAGAGAAATAATTATCTTCCGGTATCATACAAGTACGACAGCAATTATTTATTTTTGGAAATGTGATCATGAAACTAAATTCAGAGCAGAATTTCAATTCAGGTGTATTTGACGAGTCGTCAAATTTTTGATGCGTGTGTGGGCTCCTGTCAAAATTTTGATCAAACTTTTTAGTTCGCGGGTGACTGACGAGGAAATAGGATCACCATGTCTGTGAAGAAGGAGACCGAAAAGAAATTTTTGATTGAAGTTTTCGACCCCTTGATTATTCTACCTCTTTTTTATTCAACTCCTTGCCTATTCAACCCGTTATTTATTTGACCCATTTGCTTATTCGATCGTTTACTTATTCGACCCTTTGATTATTCTACCTCTTTCTTGTACCCGTTGAAATACTAACACTAGAGAGCTATTGGGTCCTTTGACTGTCCAGACAGTACTATATTGGATCCATCTCTCTGGTTACGGTTAATTTTTCTTTAGCCACGAATGAAAAAATGCAGGATTTCTTTGTATTATTGCACATACACGCATATATCTATGAAATATATGCATACAAACACACGCACACACATACACACACATATATACACACACACACACATATATATATATATATATATATATACTGAAAAACTTAAAATATTTAATTTTTCCTTGTTTCCTTTCCTCACTGGGCTATTTTCCCTATTGGGACCCCTGGGCTTGTAGCATATCCTGCTTTTCCAACTAGGGTTGTAGCTTGGCAATTAATAGTAAATAGTAAACGACCGATAACAATATATTTTTACCGAGAATTTCCGATTAAAATTATGGTTTTTTTTTAAGTGTTAACTATTTGTAATTACAGGTTTCATTGTCAACGAAGAACTCTTGTTGTTGTTGTTGTTGTTCTTCTTCTTCTTCTTCTTCTTCTTCTTCTTCTTTGTGTTTTTATTCATAATGTTTTAGAATGGCTACTACTACTACAAATATTATTATTATTATTA
>NC_090725.1:254998564-255001257 GCF_036898095.1 Palaemon carinicauda | reverse complement strand
TTGATTTAGTAGCTATGACACCCACAATAAAAAGTTGGAGACTGTTGCCGCAGGTAGAGAAATAATTATCTTCCAGTGTCATAGAACTACAACAGCAATTATTTATTTTTTGGAAATGTAATCATGAAACTAAATTAAGAGCAGAATTTCAATTCCGGTGTATACTGTAAAACACACGAAAAAATGCTGTTAAACTGTATATCAAGAGACCACGACACACTCTTAGAAGTTTCAACCTACATCATAATGTATTTTAATGCTAATTGAGACATAATATACCATCTGAAAGGTTACAGCTGAGTTTGGAAATAAATATCTTCATAACATTACATCACGTATATATTTAGCTGTTATTACCTTAAAAATCAGTTACTTTAATCACGTTTTAAAAATAAAATCGGAAAAAAAAGGTAGAATCCATCTGATAATGACTCTTCATAAATCATCATTACACCAGCCTGTCCTGTTATTTGGGTCACATAAAAAGGGAGTCTAAACCACAGCTCTTTCTCAAACCCATGGATACATCATCAGTCATTTCAGCCTTGTATTCTTCGTGAGCTTTGGGGAGTCCAACGAACACATGCTATGTGATATCTTGTCTCTAATAACAATAGCAGATTTTCATTCCTTAGGCTGAATAGGTCATACAAGCTACACAGTGATTAATCAATACTATAAGAAATGTTTTCCAACTATATGTACATAACTGTCAGTGCTTTCAAGGTCTCCAGCTCGAACACATTTATATATTAGATTCTCAATAAATAAATTGTTTTGGTAAAAAAAAAAAAAGAAGAAGAAGAAGAAGTAGAAGAAGAAGAAGAAGAGAAACAAGTCTTCTGCCATGGGAATATTATTACAGATGTAAAATCATTATTCAGTAAGAGATATATTTACAACGATAACTTTCGTTATGTCATGAAAAATATTTATTCTCAAGATCAAATGAACAAAGAATCTTTATAAGAATGAATTAGCCGTTGACGTACTATTTAACATAATGATCGTGAACGTAGAAATTTAAACCTTCAATTTCATCCATATTGAAGTAAACAAATAAATTGATGAGAAACTATTAGAATGCATGAACTTCATGTGACCTCTCAATATCCACCAACAATATATCACCATTTTTCAACATTCATGCTCCCGGATCTAATTGATAAATGATTTTACTTCATATGAAGTGATGTGCTTCTGTTTACAGTTCTTGCTTCATCATATATATTCAGGTATTTTTACACTTAACGCATAAACCCACACATATAAATCCAATCGATTTTTTGTAACAATTTAGATGAAAATACACAAGTAATAATTATCAAACCCAAGAGAGAGAGAGAGAGAGAGAGAGAGAGAGAGAGAGAGAGAGAGAGAGAGAGAGAGAGAGAGAGAGAGAATCATCAGTGAAGGTAGCGACACCCAGTAACGTAGACTACATGTAATATGGGCAGGGAGAGCAGTTATTCCTAAATTCCATTTATTATTCCCGATCTTTCGCTATTTTCATAATCACATAGGAAGCCCATAAATAACATTAAGAAACAGAGAATAGTGGGATTAATCTAATGACATGTAACATATGAAATATTGTTTGAAATTCCATATTAAATGATACATAAGATAATCATAATAACACTGGTACATGTGAAATGTCTTTTCATGTACCCTCATATTTGTAATAATTCTTTCACTCTCTTCCATAAAGAAAAAAAATCTTTTCCTATCTCATACTTTGTTTAAAAAATGGCTTAACATAGTCGAGACGTATTTAATAACCTAAGTTATGATGCAAAGTTACGAGAATGCCTGGATGATTTATATTTCAAAGGATTGAAAAACTTAGTTGCTCTACTGAAACTTCGAATTTCAGATTAGTTACAAAGAACACCTTTACAATTTACAGTCAACGAAATATATACATTATTCAAATAAGTTCACATGATGAAAACTATTTCCCGTATGGAGCAAAATTCTTGGCATTTCTTCGACAAGCGTAACGCCGAATAGTCTACCAGCCGATAGAGAAATACATGAATAGATGGATGGATAGTTAAGGAAAATGCATGTGCGCATTTTTTTATACAGGGCAGTGGCAAAATTATTAAATATAAAATACCATTGACATCTTATTTCTTATGAAATATTTTACCAAATATTATATTTCACAATTTTTCTTTTAATCTTTTCAAATAATTTTAGAAATTAATTGAATAGTTCCCACTCCAAAATCGTTAAAATAGTAAGGAATCGCCGTTACAAAAAAAGAAGAAAAAAAAAACGTACAATTCAGTTTCCTTTTAATTAAATGTAGAAATGGGAATTAACCAAGATAAAAAAAAAAACAAATAAATAAACGTAGATTTTGGAAGAAGTGTCCTGAAGTCTACCGTTACAGCTTTCCCTACGTTAACAAATGAACTGTTTTAAGCCTGAATATCTTCAAGTTGAAATATTGGCTAAAAGGAGATGACCTTGAAAACTGTAGTGCACTTCACATTTATCGTTCAAAGTTGCTGGAGATTATTGATTACCAGCTACCTAGAAAAAGTTATTTCGGATGAGAAGATAAACAAACAAACACGAATTCTTCAGTATAAATAAAGTTATGTATAGGTCTGTTTCCATGTGGGAATGCGCCTGTGTCATGTATGTTTATCCTTGAGATTATAATAGCTCGTAATAAGTTT
>NC_090725.1:254988564-254991064 GCF_036898095.1 Palaemon carinicauda | reverse complement strand
TAATTAAGCCATTTATGTCTTTTTCTAAACCACGAATGGCTTTTTTGAACCTATCGAGTGCTCTCCTTGTCAGGTAAAGTTAAAGAGACCGCTTTAGCGATACTTTTCTATGCTTTAAGTCAACTGGAATAGAAAGATAAACGAAAATAATTATCGGTATAAAAGGAAATATATAAATGAGCAATTACTTCAAAATTCTTCACAGGACCTCTTAAAATATATAGAAAAGTAAATTTTTCTCATCTTTTCAAAATGAGAACGTCAGCGAAAAAAATGAGGTAAAATAACATTCACTGTTTGTATGGAAAAACTTGAATGTCAGAAACAATAAAAGAAAATAAAGCTGAAAGAATCACCACCAAATAATGAAAGCATTTACTGCCGATTTATGACATCTATTTGTCAAAAATTAGAGTTTATCCCATACAACACAAAAAAAGCTATTTCTTAAATAATATAACCCATCATAAGCCGGGAATCAAATTTTCATCTAGCCAACTCTCTCTCTCTCTCTCTCTCTCTCTCTCTCTCTCTCTCTCTCTCTCTCTCTCTCTCTCTCTGCGAACAATTTCCTAAAGGTGACAAGGGTTGAAAGAAAGAAAAAGGAGCTTCCATACTTCCTTCATGAAATATATTTTTGTTTCCTGACTAAGAAAGGGTCAGAAAAAGAAAACCGAAAGAAAACTTCCATAATCTGGGCATGGCTTCACGTCTCCTGGTCCGAACTTTTCCAAGTTTTCGAATTCACTCTATTTTGACAAAGGTGAAAAAGTAGTCTGGAAGGAAAGGAAATATTTTCGGGCACAACACTTTAATATTGCTAAAATGAAAACAAAATGATATCATTATTGAGAAAAGGACAAAGAAGGATAATGCGATGATTATTATTTCCTGATAAAAAAAAAGACTAGCTGATATATCTCAAGGTTTATAACTGACTGTCCTAACACTTAGCAATAGTTACCGAATCTCAGAAGCTGAAGATTACAACAATTCTCAACATTTCATTGAAAAATGGAAAGGACCATCACATATGGACAATATGGAAATGATAATTATTTGACCGATTAGTTAAAAGTAAAAAAATACAATGAGAATCCTGGGAATTAAGAATTACTGAGAGAAAGCAAAGGCTTGTAACATATATAGTTTAATAGTTACCATACACGAGAGAGAGAGAGAGAGAGAGAGAGAGAGAGAGAGAGAGAGAGAGAGAGAGAGAGAGAGAGAGAGAGAGAGAGATTATATAAAATCAAGCACGTTAACTTGATTACAAAAAAAAGACAAAAAACTATACTAATCCAAAAATGCAACTCAAATATATGCTAAACATTCCAACATCGAAAAGCAAAATCAAACGTCCCTTTTTCGAAAGCTACGACTTTCCCCCTTGATTCATCAAACTAATTATAAAGACCACTTGAATGAGGAGGAAGAGGAGGAGTAAGAGGAGCAAGAGGTGAAAGAGGAGGAAAACGAGGAAGAGGAGGAGAAGGACGAGGAAAAGGTGAAGGTGGAGACAAGGAGATGTATTCTGACGACGTCTTATCTCCTGGGATCTCTCGCCGCAAATGAGAAAGTGCCATACATCTTGGCCTCGAATTGTCCATCCAATGATTTTGAAATGTGTGTAGACTCTTAACACATGTATTCCCTTTATACTTTCCCACTATACTTTCCATTATCATACCAAGACTGCACTTTATCAACTAAAATTGATATAACTAATATAAGATATTTTCCAACAATATTTTTCTAACAGTACCCATTCACTAATTTTCACCTTTAATTCTTTCAACAAATTAATCTTAAAGAGATCTACTATCTCTAGGATCTGTATCGTACAAATTCATATGATACAAACACATACTCAAGTATGTGTATATGTATATATATATATATATATATATATATATATATATATATATATATATATACAGTATATATATATACATATATATATATATATATATATATATATATATATATATATATATATATATATATATATATTCAGCCGTATCCAGTCCACCACACGCAAAAGGCTTCAGACATGTCTTTACTAATTACATTGCCACACTGGCATTTACGGACTGGTGATGGTGGGCGACTTAAGTCTGATTGCTCACCTCAAACCAACCTACTATGGGTGACCCTGACTAGTACAGCTTTGCTGATCATGACAATACACAAACTGTTTCACCACTTTAATGTATCCCCACTCAAAAAGAGATAAAACACACGCACGCACGCACACACACACACACACACACACACACACACATATATATATATATATATATATATATGTGTGTGTGTGTGTGTGTGTGTGTGTGTGTGTGTGTAAACAAAACCAATGTGAAGGTTATCAAAACCAAAGAGAGAAAGAGTAACTCTAAAATAGTTTTGCTATTACTTTACTTTGAAGCAATCATAATTCAGTTGGAATGTTTAATTAGAAGTGAAAAAATGAACATGAAATATTTTCTCAAATAGTTGA
>NC_090725.1:254976064-254983564 GCF_036898095.1 Palaemon carinicauda | reverse complement strand
TTATATCTACTTCAAGAATAATTCATTCTTGATTCTTCGAATTCCTGAAAAAACGTTGTCTTTTTCTATTGGGATACTGGATAATATGGATTCATATATCAACACTTAATCGTACTCCCAACACCCCACCCCGCTCCCCCCAGAAAGGTTAGTTTCAATGAAAATGAATAATTCCTTATTCTAAAACTTTTAGAACATTATTCAATTTCCTTTTCAATTTAACAACTCTCTCTCTCTCTCTCTCTCTCTCTCTCTCTCTCTCTCTCTCTCTCTCTCTCTCTCTCTCTCTCTCTCTTTTATCATTACAAGACACACTTAGTCAAGAAAGATGTTTGTCCTAGATTCAAAGTCAAATGACCAACTCTATTGTTTCGTTCCATGTATCTGCAGCGCTGTTACAAATACTTTTACAAGCAACTACCTTGGTCTACTTTTACTCTCACACTGATCTTTGGAGCATTTAATAGAGATCTATATCACAAAGATTTATACCGTCGATGGTGATTTAAACCAAATTCCTCCAGAATGTCAGAGCAGAACCAGAAACAAAGGCCTTTCCAGGTTAATGGTTTTCAAATCCTGGAATGACTAATTTCTTTATAAACAAGAATGTTCAGCAACGTCAGACGCATGACTTGAAATGTCATTCAAGGGCACTCGTCGTATATTACAAATAGTTCATCTAAGTTTAATTCCTGTAAGAAGACTAGTTCAATTATATCCCAATATCTCTGATGATCAAATAGCGAGATGAAATACTTAGCAGTCAGTCGACAGTGGTGGGTAGCTGTTGGGGATGGAGGATGTCATCGAGCTAGAAGTATCTTTCAATCTTGCAATCTGATTCAGTAAATAAACCGACATGACCAATAAAAAAAAAATCTAAAATTCACATGATAAATAAAACTTCAAGACGCCTCTAATTTTCTCCATGAAACCTTCCTGATGCGACGCCATATAATTAATCCATCTATTTCTACTAAGTCTCCATTATAGGTAAACTTTTTACCTCAACACAACTACAATGTTGCCACACAAAATTGCTGGCCCAGAGGGTTCATTACAAACACGCAATTAATTATGTTTCTAATTATGCGGCAAATTAGATTTCATAATCGAGTATTTATGTGGAATATGTTGACACCTTCTAATGGACTCTTTTACTGTATTTACTATTCAGATTACAGTGACTAGTGATGATATGAAGGAACAGCTAATCAATGTCATTCGAATAATAGAAAACCAACTACTTACACATACGTCACGGGCCAAGAATGTGAAGATCATGTAAACACATGAAAACATTGTACAAAAAGTATATTTGAATTTTTTCATTATGTAATTAAAAATTTTTATTCTATGTAATTTCAATATGTATAGACTAAAATTGCAAAGCTTGCTTACCAGGATGAATGAAATATCACATGAGGTTGGGCTAGAGATAAAATACATAAGAAAGCCAGAGATGATGAGAACGGAATGTGCAATGGAAGATGAAATATCATTGGAAGGAGAAAGGATTAATGAGGTAGAATCATTTTAGTATTTGGGAACTATGATCTCTAATACAGGATCTTTAGAATTTGAGCTTAATGAAAGATTGAAAAAAGCAAATCAGACAATGGCTAGGGTCAGTAAAATTTGGATATAAAATTGCCTGAAATTACACATAAAAATCAGGCTATATATTACTTTAGTGAGATCGATGTTACTGTATTACTTTATGGATGAGTCCTGGTATGACAATGAAACAATAACCAACAGATTTTATAGATTTGAGAACAAAGCCCTCAAGAATATTTGGAGTTAAATGGCCGGACAGGATTAGATATGAAACTATAAGAGAATTACTCAAGTGCCATATGTGGATGAGATCATGGTGAAGGGTATATGGAGATGGTTTGGGCTACTTCTTCGCACTCCCAAAGAGAGAATAGTTCACCAAACTTTCAACTGGGCTCCACAAGACACTAGAAGACTTGGGAGACCCAGGCCTACATGGCTGAGGACTATGAAGCATGAAGTGGGAGATGAGGAATGTAGACGTATTGATATAAAAGCTCAAGATAGACACGACTGACAAAATCTAACCGAGTAACCCTTGCATCAATAGGGATGGGAGGAGATGATGATAGACTAAACTAAATATCACATTATATATATATATATATATATATATATATATATACCCTGTATATATATATATATATATATATATGTATATATATATATATATATATATATATATATATATATATATGTATATATATATATATATATATATATATATATATATATATATATATATATAATAGTAATTCCATCACCCTTAAAAACAAATTTGAAGTGTTCATTCTAAGGGCACGCTTTGAAATTGAGGTGTTGAACGAAAACGTGATGACACCTTTAAAAATAATCCAATGTTATCCCAGACCTTTTATACATTGAAAAATAGCTGCTTGTTTAAGTAACCGTTTATATTGGTCTCTGGGGTTAAGGAGAACCGGTTGACTTGAATAGGTGTGACATTTGGTTATAAGAAAATTTAAGAAATCGAAAATGCTAAAAGTAAAATATTCTAGTCATCGCTATCGGTATCAACGAAAACATTTAGTGTATTATATTAACAGCATTTTCTCATGCATTGATAAAAAAAAACACAAATCATCACTTATTAATAGTGTACGCGACCCGTCATATTTAGATAGATATGCATACTCACGTATACGCAACCCCCTCTCACTAGCATATGTTTACTTCCTCTTCCTCCCTACCTGAGGGACGGGGAGATCTGAGCGTGACTGGATATATATATATATATATATATATATATATATATATATATATATATATATATATATATATACGTGCGCGCGCACACACACAAACACATACATACACACACACACACACATATATATATATATATATATATATATATATATATATATATATACACTTGCTCTATATTATATAGGGGAGATGTTCTTGTGGACATTTAATATGAAATATAGCCATAACTGTGAAAATAATCCAACCTCATTCCTACTCATTCTCGCTTCCTGATAAATAATTGTCATTACTCTCATCACTTGCTACATATCCTTTACTGATATTCATATTATAGTTACTAAGACTTCTTACTCTCAAGACCCATTAATGTCAACTGATTTAATGAAGTAAAAGGACGATACGTCATAGCTCATAAATCAGTAGCTTGAATCTCTTCTTCATTTAATGAAAAAGATCAGAATTATGTTCGACTACATTTCCCCACGTTTTCTTCGAACCTTTGGCGAATAGAGGCTTTTCTGGTTATTTCCAAATGACAAAATTACCTTTTATTGTCACTAAAATATACTAATTTCTATTGTGTTTTTTATTATCAGCAGCTGAATCTGGCATAAACAAATTGAGCAGATACCTGAATATAATAATATTAATCATTTTAGTATTTTCAATAACAATATGAATTACAATAATAATAATCCTTATTATGATTTTAATAATTTCAATAATATGAAATCAATCAATTCTAAATAGATGCAGGGCGGTATGTATGTGTGTATGTATGTATAACACCTTATAACTATAACCGAAATGAGGTGGTAAATAAGTTTAGCGTCCAGTACTTTTGATCTCCCTAATTGTCTATCTACTTGTTCCATTCATTTGTGTGTTTAGTTAGTAAAGAAGATGTGCAATTTAGAGTATTTTGAAGTGTCCCCGCTCTTTATCTTTAACTTGTAGGACAATCATCGTCTTCCACTAATGAGGAAGTCATATGTCAATCTAGTGGGGCCTATTCTTCATCTGCGCTAAACCGTTTCTTTTATTGGTCACGTGTCGAGACTGGACCGAGTGACTAGTGAAATTAGCGATGTATTCTCTACTTGAAATAGCTTCCTTTACATGCCGAAAGGAACAAAAAATCATTAAATAACTAGAAAATATGTCCTACTTGATTCATATTACGTTATCATGAGCTCCAGTATATTACGCAGAGGTTGCTTAGCTCATTTTTATTTTTATCCGGTTTACGAACACCACAGTCCTCTAACTGTCCTATGCTCATAATTTACTGTTTAGGGCAACAAAGGCTAAATAGATTATTGGACAGCGCGTGCCTATCCCCCCTTCCTCATATTGGCCCTGAGGCTTTTATTCAAGAATGCTACCTGTCACACGAGACACCCCACACACGCCTACAATTGAAGGTTTATATCAGCACAACCATGTAGGGAGACCACAGCCTTCAAGCATAATCGTAGCTATATTTTATTGCACTTTCTCAATTCTCGAAATTATAAAGATACGCATAAAATTTTTTAAAGTGGAATACATCAACTATAATCGTCTCAAATGAGAAAATCCCGTACATTCGACTTGCAAGTTTCTTAGACCTGTGCAATTACGTCTCAACTTCTGCATTGAGAGAGAGAGAGAGAGAGAGAGAGAGAGAGATTTTGATTTAATAATTTTATTGCGTTCAATATTATACATACATACAATGTGTATATACATGCACACGTATACAGCAGAACACAAATGGCGCACCCCCTAGCAGGCTTGCATCGGAAAGTTTGCCTTAACAGATATTATTCCCTTTACTTAGACAAATAATAACAATAATGACATTAATAATAACAATAATAATGATAATGACAACTATAATAATAAAATAATATTAGTAATAATAATAATAAGTAAACATAATAATAATAATAATAACAATAATAATAATAATGATAATAATATGGCAAGCTAGTAAGCATTTGCAAAATTTGGGTAATATTTCTTAACTTCCAAAAACACCCTAGGATCCAAGAAATGGCCAAGAATAACATGGAATGACAAAGTTTTAATTTCTCTTCTAAAACGTTCAATTTCATTGCATTCTCCAATATAATGATGTAACCTGTGCCCATCAGATAACTCACACAAACGACAGTTTCTTATGTTGGAATTTCTATCATTTGTCACCTCCCACAAATACTTATATCCTAAACGCAATCTGCTATAGCTTGTTTGATGTTTTCTAGTATGTAAACCACTCTTTATGTAATTTGGCTCTGACCCCTTAGTGATATCCATATAATTGCGGAACGAGGCACTTTCCAGGTATACTCCCTTCAGATATTCTATATCTCGATGACGCTGTTGTTTTTCTATTTTATTTTTCAAACTTTCATATGACAGTGGGAAACTGTAGTCAACATTTTCTTTACAACAGCCTTGCTTTGCTAATAAATCTGCTTGATCATTCCCCGTCAAGTTACAATGAGATGGGGTCCATATAAAATGGACAATTCGATTTTTCTTTTCAAATTTACATAAAAGTATTCGAATTCTATTTACTAACTTATTACTTCCGGATGACTCTGACACAATAGACTGCAAAGCCGACATACTATCAGAGACAATAGTGACACCACCCAACTCATTCTTGGCAATAGTAAGTGCGGCAGCGATTCCCAGAAGTTCTGTTTGTGTAGTGGAACAATGATTGCTTGCCCTGATTGCGAGAGAGCGTGATTCCTGTAGTATACCATCCTGATAGAGAGCAACTCCTGCTCCAGCTCGTCCATTCTCCTGCAAAGAACCATCTGTGTATAGGACACTAGCACTATGTGGAAGGGCACTGAACCTCCTGAGGAAGTCCTGCCTCAGCATCTCAATAGGCACATCAGATTTCCTATATGTGAGATCAGAAAAGGACACATTAATTTCTGGAAAATCCCAAGGCGGTAATTCTGGTACAACATACTGATTATTATCCAAATAATCACTCACATTAATGGTACTCAAGAGTTCTCTAGCACTGTTTAACCACTTATTACATTTATCTTTCCCCTTCGGATTCATTACGGCCTGCTTAAAAATACCATCATCAGCTGTATTGAGAGACTTTACAATTTGATTTGTAGCTACTGCTTTGATTCTTTGAGCAAGAGTTGGTAATCCTATTTCATGCCTAATAGTTTCAATTTTAGCCGTTCTAGGGCACCCAAAAATTATCCTCATTGCTTCATTTTGGAGAACCTCGAGAGATTGCCTCCTTTGTCTGCTAAGAGTAATTAGATTACTTGCACTGTAGTCAATGACTGATCTTATCATAGAAATATAAAGGGTCCGGAGAACGGGGACAGAAGACCCAACACTTCCCCTTGCAACCTTTCTCAATAAGGCTAATCTTGGTTGACATTTTAGTTTTAGTTTGGTTACTTCATCATTCCTATGATTGCTCTGTCCAACAATAACCCCCATATATTTATATGTAGAGAGAGAGAGAGAGAGAGAGAGAGAGAGAGAGAGATCTAATATACCGACTTAAGAGGTTGTTTAATACCGTTTCAGCCATTTATGAGAACGACGTCCTAATGGACAATATCAAAGACATGCCACCCTCCGGGGACCCATCCTCACCTCATCCCCAAGCGTCAACGCATCCCCAGGCCCCCTCCCCTTCCCAAGCACTTTCCCTTCCTTAAGGCTAAAGAGGGAACTTTTCAGAGCCAATTAAAAGCGTTCTTCTTCGACGCTCTATGAGACTCATTTCAATTTAAGATTCTTTTATATTCTTTTCTTATTCCGTCTACCTCATCAATAAGGATTACTTACAGGCATCATTAGTATTCCCTTTCGTTATCTTCAAAGAACTTTCAGAGGAAAAAGTTTGTTCTTGCAATCGTTTATTTTCGGTCAAATGCAAAGGTATCTCCGTTCATAAGAAATATCAGGATTAACACAAATTATAATAAAAATTTAACAACCAAAAATAACGAACACATTTCGATCAACAATTTAATCTACCAAGACCGGTGGCAAGACTCTCTCTCTCTCTCTCTCTCTCTCTCTCTCTCTCTCTCTCTCTCTCTCTCTCTCTCTCTCTCTCTCTCTCTCTGACTAATTTTCCCTTAATTTCTACAAATTATCTTGTCACTACACTCGTTCCAACTGTCCCCTTTGGCCGAATTCGCTCATTATATCTCGCAGTGGAAGTTAATGAATCTTTGGATTTCCGTCTTACTTTACCGGTCTGCTGAGCCGTCTGTCAGTCTGTCACAAGACAAGTGGAAAAAAAATATGAATTATTAGGTTTAAAATATTAAAAAAATAAACAAAATAATTTTTCTTTTTTATATACATTAACATAAAAACAACATATAAGGTTTCCGACTAAAGAATCGGGTAACGTTACCATGACACAGCCACTGTATAACTAGTTCCAGAATCCTTCTAGAATTCATAAAAGCTTACAGAAAATTCATGGTTTGCAATTCAAAAGAGAAAAGCGGATTACAAGTTAGCAGGGGAGTACAGAAGCATATTTTAATGGCATGATCATAATTATATTTTCATGTCAGTGCTCTCTTTGACACAAAAATACATACATATACATACGAATATATATATATATATATATATATATATATTATATACATTATATATATTATATATATTATAATATATATATATACATATATATATATATATATA
>NC_090725.1:254961064-254971064 GCF_036898095.1 Palaemon carinicauda | reverse complement strand
AATTACGATTGTAGCTTAGCTCATAATAATAATAATAATAATAATAGTAGTAGTAGTAGTAGTAGTAGTAGTAATAATCATATATCAAGCCAAAACCACGAAGGCACAGGCCAAGCTAGCAAAACACCCAAAAAGGTACCTATAGGCTCCCCCAAACCCCCTATCCTTAGGTCTAAGGAAGGGCGAGGTTGCAGACACTACCAAAAAAACTATCCAGCTTGGGCAGGTTTCGAACTCCAGTCCAATAGACTGTGAGGCAGGGACGATTTTAATTACCTACCCAGTAGTTAGAACAAGTACACACACATTCATATATATATATATATATATATATATATATATATATATATATATATATATATATATGGCTAAATCCCTAATCCTATAGTCCCACTGCAATTTTGTTTGAGTAAGCAGTATACCAAAAAAAAACAGGCCATCTGAACCCACTAATCACACACACACGTAATGAAGAAAGCTTGACTGCAAAGTCATGAAATACTGAAATCCCAAAGTCGAGTCTTTGGTTTGGACTAGATAAAGACCACAAGAAATACAAACATTAGTCTCGGCCAAGACACGCAATGCATAACTAATTTATCTTCCTCTCAGATCTAAGCTTAATCATGCCAATGCCTCGATGTTTCTTTGTGGCAATATTGCATGGAGACTTTTCCTTTGTTTTGGATAAGTAATAAAGAAAAAGAGATTTGCATGTGCTTGACGTTGATTGCCCAGTGCCTTACTTCGTGGTCTACTCACATCATGTTTCAATTTGAATGTTACAGAAATATAATCCCCATAGTCTCTTTGAATAATTGCTTGCAATGCTTCCGTGTTTCTGAAGCACACGTGACCAATGCATTTCCAGTGAAAGATACATTTAAAAAATAATCTTTTGAACGAAATTATTACAGGGTCGTATTAAAATTCATTGTTAAACATAAACAAGCCCAAACGGAAATATCTCACCAATTGAAATTAAAATTTTCGATTTTTTTTTTCATACTGTCAAATTAAACTTGGGGATGATTTTAAATCTCTACCAAAAGTAAACGCCTGCATCCCCTTTACCTTAATTGAAAAATAAATATAAAACAAAAAATAGATAATAGACGACTGAACACAAAGAAAACGATGACAATGGGAAACGCTCCTTAAAGAAAACGGAGACAAGTGGACAACGTCGAGAACTAACAATTCAGGAGACAAGTTGACAGCTGGATAGGGAGCATGTCTGCAATCACCGACTGCCATTGACCCAACATGGGCAGGCAAAGCATTTATCATTTAGGGGGTTATTTTTCTTTTTCTTCCAAGAAAATATATAATTAAAAATGTTTTCAAACTTAGAGTAATTACAGTCTTATAATACGGCCGAGCAATATATTGAGAATTCAGAAAACAAAATGAACCATTTCAGAACTCATTTCACTGATTCATATTTTCTCAAGTATAACGAATAGCATCGGTAGTTCAAGATATCATGCGTATATTATGCGTATAATATATATATATATATATATATATATATATATATATATACATACATACATATATATACATATACGTATATATATATATATATATATATATATATATATATATATATATATATATATATATACATATTTGTTGTTTGTTGCAGCAAATGCTGGAGTGGAAGCAGATGTACGTCAGACAGTGAATGAAGGATGCAAAGTGTTGGGGGCAGTTAAGGGAGTAGTAAAAAATAAAGGGTTGGGCATGAACGTAAAGTGAGTTCTGTATGAGAAAGTGATTGTACCAACTGTGATGTATGGATAGGAGTTGAGGGGAATGAAAGTGACGGAGAGACAGAAATTGAATCTGTTTGAGATGAAATGTCTAAGGCGTATGTCTGGTGTATCTCGAGCAGATAGGGTTAGGAACGAAGTAGTGAGGGTGAGAACGGGTGTAAGAAATGAGTTAGCAGCTAGAGTGGATATGAATGTGTTGAGGTGGTTTGGCCAAGTTGAGAGAATGGAAAATGGCTGTCTGCTAAAGAAGGCGATGAATGCAAGAGTTGATGGGAGAGGTACAAGAGGAAGGCCAAGGTTTGGGTGGATGGATGGAGTGAAGAAAGCTCTGGGTGATAGGAGGATAGATGTGAGAGAGGCAAGAGAGCTTGCTAGAAATAGGAATAAAAGGCGAGCGATTGTGACGCAGTTCTGGTAGGCCCTGGTGCTTCCTCCGGTGCCTGGAAGACCGCGGAGGCAGCAGCAGTAGGGGAATCAGCGTTTTGAAGCTTCATCTGTCGTGGATAACGGGGGAGGGTGGGCTGTGGCACCCCTAGCAGTACCAGCCGAACTCGGTTGAGTCCCTTGTCAGGCTGGGAGGAACGTAGAGAGGAGAGGTCCCCTTTTCTGTTTCATTTGTTTGATGTCGGCTACCCCCCAAAATTGGGAGAAGTGCCTTGGAATATGTATGTATATATGCATATATATATATATATGTATATATATATATATATATATATATATATATATATATATATATATACATATATATCACCCAAAGACCCAAAATCTATATTTCTCAAATCCCTAAATGAAATATAATGAAACGAAACAAATTGACAGAGAAATAATTCCAGTGAATAACATACATTACATGATAACGACCATTCTCATGCGTTCCCCCTTTCAATGGATAGTAATTAACAGGAAATCCAACAAACGCGTCTTCATGCTATAAAAACACTTACTGTTTGGCCACATGTAATGCAAAAACATGTTAGTGTCCCGCACGTGTATCACAGTGCATTTTATATATATATATATATATATATATATATATATATATATATATATATATAATACATATATATATATATATGTGTGTATATATATATATATATATATATATATATATATATATACTATCGTTATTTCTCTCCCCTCGCACTGATAACTTGTTTCTGTATGTGCTTGTTTCAATAAAAATTTTTGACCTTCTTACCTTCTTTCAAGGAAACTTGTTATAAAAGCTCGCTGTCTGTTGAAATAAAGTTAGTCACAATTACGCTGTCTCTCAGTTACCACCTAACTGGTGCATCCGAACGGAAGCATCTACTGTATATATGGAAGTGCATAGCTAATTTTACCGATTTCACGTATCTCTGATTTCTTAGAAATGTTGATTAGCAATCAGGTTATGTAACAACAACAACAGCAATGATACTAATACAGATAAAACATTACATAAATAAAAATTAAAACTCCAACACCCCCAAAAAGTACATGAAAAAAATCTTTATATGAGTGGCGGAACAGTGTTACAGAAAGACGGTCAATACAAATCAATAACGAAGGGGATACTTCACGACAGTAATTCAGTCTTATATGGGCTTATATTTTACTGGGGAAGTTAAGCCTAACATTCCCTCTAAAGCCTCTGGCAAAGATGTAACAGATTTATTGATTTCTTTACTATTATTATGTACTGTTTGATTACATTAGGCCTCTGTAAATCAATATTCAAGGGACTAAGAATCGGTCAGGTCTAGGGATTTAAAAAAGAAAAAAGGCTCTATTAGGGTATATACATGCTCACGCACATTTTATACACACACACACGCACACACACGCACACACACACACACATATATATATATATATATATATATATATATATATATATATATATATATATATATATATATATATATATATTAGGACATGTCTGAGGCATTTGTCTTGCAGTGGATTGGAAGCTGATACATTTGTTTTATATATATATATATATATATATATATATATATATATATATATATATATATATATATATGTGTGTGTGTATGTGTGTGTGTGTGTGTATGTGTGGAGCACACATAATTATTGAATATTCTTAATCACATCAACAAAACTGGCACTATAATGTAAGCACACAGACATAATCACGTGCATACAAATACACCAAGTAAATCACAATAAGGACACTCGGGAATACTGGTAATTACTCGTATAAGTCTCCATTCCACTTCGTGAACTAGGGCTCCCCAGGGGACTCCAGCCGACCAGATTATCCCTAAACCCTCCCTTTTGCCCTTTGATAATACTGCGACTTGTAACCCCCAGTGAAGTAAATGATTTTAATTACAGCGCGTAAGCTTATTAAGTGGAATACTTGATCAATTGAACTGCTACTATGCGGGGAAATGGAAAGCTTCTCGATGGGATGCTTTTGGAAGAAAGAAAAAAAAGTTCTAATTGTTTGAATCGATCGAGTTTAAGCGACGGTTAATTCTCGTTTACGAAACAGATGTAAATAAAACGTGTATGGATGTTAAAACAGTTAATTTATTCATTAAAAAATTGTTAAAATTGTCAAATGAGATAACAAAGATTGACTGAAAGTACTTCCCATAACCCCAAAAATACGAACGTTGCGACAATAACTCCACATTGTTACTATAAACGTTATTCTATTTATCATTATAGATACAGATGTATTCTAAGAGTTTGTAATATGTCGCTGGTAAGACGAACCTACACGGGAGTGGGATTTGGCCTTTTATCCAGAATTTTGTTCCAAGTATCAAACCACTTTCCAGACAAATTACACAACCACTTTCCAGACATATTACACAACCACTTTGCAGACATAATACACAAGATAATTCTAACATAATTTGAAACAAGGGCAAAATTATAAAATAATTTAAAGATATATTTCTTAATCCATATACAAAACAATTGTAAAATAAAATTCAGTACTGGAAAATTCCCCGCTGCATCAAAAAGATAATACTTTCCACAGTATCCAATATGAATATTCTCTCGTGAAAAATTAAGAGAAAATTATTGTTGAAAGAGAAAAATGCATACGAAGATAAATTTCACCAGGACTGGAAAGAGTACATAAAACATTATTTAAAAACAATTAAGATCCTTTCTTCAAACATAGTTCTAATATTCCAACAAGTAAAATCATGAAGAATTAATATTTTTACTAATAGAAAAAAAACCTAAACGAGTAGCCATTGGTGGACTCGCAGCATTCTCCGCGTTTTGCGTATGATTGTCTCCATTTGCATATATATGAATGTCACAAATTCCGGAGCCTGTCTCCAACTTTCTGCGAGCAATGTCAGCAATCTCATCACCAAAGCAATCATTGAAAGATTCTTCCACGGCAAGACACAACAATAACTACAGCAAATAAACCATTAACACAGTCAATAAGTGCTGTATTTACCACGAGCAGGGGCAAGAAATACACAATTCAGAAGGAAGAATAAAGATTCGATTTAAAGGTAATTTATTTCACAGAAATGATGAAAAAAAAGATTCATGAAGTGGTTTTCCAATTGCAAGTAGCAGCATTAGGAGATAGATCAACGATGCTATCAAAAAGTACCAATGCTACAGCAAACAAAAGCAACATCAGCAACAAAATGGTTAACAATGCAATCGATAGGAGAGGAATCACTTTGCCGTCACTATTTATTTCTTCTTTTTTCTCTTCTGTTCTCTATTGACAGATAAAAAATAAGAAGAAATATCGGGGGTCTATTCAGGCGGAGACCCTTTCAAGTGCAAGAGAAGAGACATCCACGTTAGAAAGCGCATCTTGAAATATTCAAACTTGAGCAACCTCATCACCCCGCTTCACCATGAACCCGGCAACCGGCCTACGTTCTGTATCAGAAGCCTTCCAAACTTCCGTCGTTTAAAATCAAGACGGAGGACAAAGCCAAGAAAGGCGGAAGGCTACGGAGGCGGGGGAATGGAGGAATGACTTGTGCCGCGAGTAAGTCTTGCAAGACGGGCCATGTTTGCGAAAAATGAAAACCACCAGCGTCTCGAAATGAACTCATCCGTTCGGCAGAAATGTTATAGGTTACAGAGATGCAAGACTGCGTGAGTATTAAAAGAGGCAACGCTAACTGTCTCTTTAGAAACACATAAATATATATGGAAAATTTATTTAATGTTGCTACTGATCTTAAATTATTGTATTTTAATTTTTCATTACTTCTCTTGTAGTTTATTTTTGTCCTTGTTTCCTTTCCTTAAGTGGTTATTTTTTTCCTGTTAGAGCCCTTAGGCTAATAGCATCCTGCTTTTCCAACTAGTGATGTAACTTACCTTATTATAATAATAATAATAATAATAATAATAATAATAATAATAATAATAATAATAATAATAATAATAACATATGTAGAACATATATTTATAATTTTTTTCTATGCAATATATTACTGTATTATAAATTAGCTAGGCATAGCCTAAAACAGATTTGGGCTCTTCAAGTTATTACTACTAAATATTTAACCTGCAATTGTATATATCAGTTAATAGCGTAATCACCATAAATCGTGGTTTTCCTAGCTACATTACTATAATAAATTATTATTTTTATGAGAAAATAACAAACGAAACTATGAAATCAGCAGGATACCTATAACTCATACACGAATTCAAGTAAATGACGGAAATGTTGCAAAGTTTAAGGGATTAAATTCGGAGATGAAGCTAAACCTTGAATTTGTAGTGAAAAGACTTGATCTTTACGCATGGAGTAATCAAGATAATTAAATCCGCAGGAGGATGTGAAACATATTCTGCAATACGCGTAGATCCTTTCGCCATGAATCACGAGTGTTTTCACTTGGGCAACCTACAACTCTGACGTAAAATGCACAGCTATAGTGATATGAACAATTGAAACTTATGGACAATTGCATTATAATGTCTGCGCTACGAACTTTTAGTATTACGCATACGATTTACGATGTAATGATTATAAAAAAAAAAATAAATAATATCACTGTGTATGTTTGCACATAAGCAACAACATAAGCGAGCACACAATTGCAAGTTATATATATATATATATATATATATATATATATATATATATATATATATATATATATATAATATATATATATATATGTATATATATATATATATAAATATATATATATATATATATTTATATATATATATATATATATATATATATATTTATATATATATATTATATATATATTATATATATATATATATATATATATATATATATATATATATATATATATATATATAGTTTCCGTTATTCAAAGTGAAATTAGTATCCCTAAATCAGTTCTGTAGCCAATGGCTCCTGTATGATTAAGCATAATGACGGAAACTTGGTGCAAGCTTCAAGACATTACATTACTAACAATTTTGGTGGTATGTGTACGCCGACTAAAGCTATAGAAAAATAGTTGGTTCTAGTCAAAACTAAGCAGATGCAATAATTATATTCATTCTGCATTTGTCGACTAAATGAGGAAACTTCAGTGCACCAGAGAAAAGGTTTGACAACAGCATTTCAATTCCATCTTCGCATTTCTACCAGATATCATGGACCTTCATTTTCACCAGGTACAATGACATCGGATCTTCTACAGTATACCTGTATGTGTTTTCTAATCATGTTTTATGACATCCAACAAAAGAGTAAAATATATAATCATATTGGACTTTATTTGCAAGAATAGATTGAAGTATGCTGTAAGAAATTTATGGTCAGCCCTAATAGCTGACTATTGTCTCATAAAAAAATCGACGGTTCAATCAATACAATTGTCTACGCCTTAAAGTTAAACAACCAAACTGTTGTTCGTTGTCCTCAACGGAAGTGAATAATTTCTTATTCAAAATGAAAATAAATGAGAAACGAAAACAACAGATGGTGGAGAAATCAGATAATTAAATTTATGAGTTCCATGAATTCTGAACCCTGTCGCATTTGAATAGACTACACGAGATTCACGTCATACGTATGTATGCACGAGTCGACGAAAGGGAATTGTAAACCAGACCCAGGTTCGAAACAGCCATCTGTCACTGTAAGAGTGTAAGGGACCCTGATCAACATGGTAAAAAGTAACAAAACATCTTTAACACTAACTAATGCAAGAGGGTTCTTTACTGAAGAACAGGTAGACGGGAGGAGACCCACAAAGGTAAGGTCTGGCAGATGAAGGGTTACAAAGCAGCTGCTTCCGAATGGGCTCACGATATGAACTTATTCTTAAAATTCTGATGTAACTATGACCCATCCACTGCATTATCACCAGATACCATTAGCTTATCTAAATAATTCCCGATAATGAACACCAAACATTTATGAAAGATAAACCTAGCGATTCACCCTAATTAAGAGATCGCAACTTTCGAAGTATGAATAATAAATAATGCTCTTACTTGACATCAACCAAATTATGCATAACGTAAAGCATATATATATATATATATATATATATATATATATATATATATATATATATATATATATTAATATATATATATCAAATTACACACACACACTCATATATATATATATATAAATATATATATATATATGTATATATATGTACATGTATATATATATATATATATATATATATATATATATATATATATATATATATATATATATATCAAGTTACACACACACTCATATATATATATATATATATATATATATATATATGTATGTATATATATATATTAAGTTGCACACACACATACTGTATATATATATATATATATATATACGTATATATATACATATACATATATATATATATATATATATATACGTATATATATACATATACATATATATATATACATATATATATATATATATATATATATATATATATATATATCAAGTTGCATGGCGAGAATATTCATTTGGAAATCCAAAATTTTAAAAGCGAGACAAGTAGTTAAACACGAATTATCCCAAATATCACTTCCCTATATTGCACCAAAATTGAAGGTAATTATTACAACTGAAGCGGAATTGCCCAAGCCCTCGAGCTAACCGAGGAAACGGTGGTGTGTTTTATATCTAATTACTACTTAAAAAATTATTTATAAAATACATGAATATGTGGTACTGGATATAGGTACTATTATTTAACACTTGAAATAAAGGGAAGCTTTTGCATCTACCTCGAAATTCCATTGAAATTATTATCTACTAGTGTACGTGACATGTCAAAAATAACGACTGAATATTTAGATACATATGCACATACACACACACACACACACACACACACACACACACCGGTCTCACTGGGGTATGACTACTCGCTCTCTTCCGTCTTCCCGAGGGACAGGGAGAGCTAACGTGACCGGAAATCTCTCTCTCTCTCTCTCTCTCTCTCTCTCTCTCTCTCTCTCTCTCTCTCTCTCTCCATATATATATATATATATATATATATATATATATATATATATATATATATATATATATATGTATATATATTCATATATATATAAATAAATAAATAAATATATATATATATATATATATATATATATATATATATATATATATATATAGCCAGACACTTTCTCTTTATCATATAGGGGAGGTATACTATACAGCTTTATTCCAGGGATTGTTAGCCCACCTTCTAGTTTCAGCACGTTTTTGTTGGGAAAGTCACTATGCCGACGTAGTCTGGAATTTCTTGGCGATCAATAATTTCTCTACTAGCCAGACCCCACATTGCTCAAGTTCACTGATCGGACGACCTACGATATAACTAACGTGTTTCAGTCTTCGTCCGTTGCTACGAGAATCTTCCGTTGGCTGCTTGGTAATCTAATTTCCTGTTTAGAGCAACTGAAGCACTTTGGATTTTTAGGTAACCTTATTTAAATCACACTGCTCTTGTACGATATTTGAATTTGGGTCTTCAGGCTATGAAAATATTATTGATAACGCTATATATCATAAATTGTAGCATTCTGCGTTTCCACATAGGGTTACGGTTTTATTGCAATAATAATAATAATAATAATAATAATAATAATAATAATAATAATAATAATAATAATAATAATAATAATAGGAGCGAGGACTTTTTAGTTATGAAAAAATACGGGAAACTGCAGAATTTTTTCTCAGTACTAAAACAGCAACCAAGAAGACATATTACTACTCCAAATAAAAAAAT
>NC_090725.1:254939304-254960564 GCF_036898095.1 Palaemon carinicauda | reverse complement strand
AAAACGGCGAATTAAAAAAAAAAAATCTTATAAAACTACAAAATTATTTCCCGAGAAAAGGAAAACCTGTTAAATGTCATCTAAAGCAAATACGAAAAATAGCAATAGGCAGCTGTTACTGTAAATTGAAGGGAGGCTCGAGTAGACTCCAAGGTACACGAACAGCTGAGGCAAAATGAAAGATATTGAAGGAAAAAATTACAACTTCCTAACATTTTCAAGATTTGTGAATTCAACATACTTGTTGATATTTTTTTCTCTGTTTCTATGTTGTTGTTTTTTTTAAATTCATGTAATATTCAATTTTATATACCTACTACACTAACACGGACCTTTTTTCACAGACCCATACGTCATTGTACTGTACGTATAAATGAAAAAAAAAAAAAAAACACACCGACCTCAAATAATTATAAATAAAATCTTCGCGTTACAAATGACAAGCAAGAATTTGCATCTGAAAATGAGGTTTCTATAATTGATACACGCATGTTGCACAAATCGCCAGGTAAGGAAATAAAAAGGCGAAGGTTCCTAAGCACTTCATATATTCTTATTTCATTTTCAAGGTATAAACTAACCTTCAGTATGTATTAAGAATATAAGAAGCACTTGGTACATTTTTGCCGTTTAATGTATTCCTTTGCTTGAGTGTTCACTACGGCACACTATCCTATGTTATTTGTCTTCCTCTTATTCTTTCAAAAGTTTTTATAGATTATATATAAAAATTCTAAACTAAAGCTGTTCTTAAAATATTTTCTTTCCATTTCTCTTGTAGTTTATATATTTTCTTATTTTCTTTCATCACTGGGCTAATTTCCCTGTTGAGGACCTTGGGCTTATAGCATGCTGCTTTTCCAACTAGGGTTCTAGCTTAGCTAATAATTATAACAATATAAGTACCTATTCCACTTGTGAAAATACAATAACCAATTAGATAAAATGTTACCTTTACCTCGCTGATAACTTTGGCTTTGGATACGTTGCAAGTAATTAAGGATAAGAGGAAAAGCGTTTTACATATAAATTGTGAGAAAATGTTCTCCAGCTTCAACTAGTTGTCCATCAGTTACCTTCATGAATAGATGATGGCACTGTCATTCATAAATGACAACAATAAAAATAAAAACAATTTACAGGAATTTCCCACGGTTTCTCAAATTAGTGAATATCACAAACTACATAATCTATGTAAACGTGTAAAAAAGTTTCTCATTTATCAATCATCTCTCTCTCTCTCTCTCTCTCTCTCTCTCTCTCTCTCTCTCTCTCTCTCTATTCTCATTTCGTGAGCATGCATCCACCGTCCCAATTACTTCCCCTTTCTCCATTTCCTTTATATTTATCTTGAAGAAGACTGTTTCCTCCTTCCTTTGATAATTTCACATTTCCTCAGATCAAGAATGAGCAGACTTCGGGTGAAATTGTATATTAGCAATACGAGTCTTTCCAATCATACACATATGCATACGAAGTAGTTGCATTCACAACATACGATACCAAAACGTTTAAACAATGATATTATACGTATGAATGTATGTACATACATACATACATATACACCTAATTTACCTCCAATCAAACACACACACACACCACACACACATATATATATATATATATATACAGAGAGAGAGAGAGAGAGAGAGAGAGAGAGAGAGAGAGAGAGAACATTCCTGGTTGAAAAAAGCAGTGCTACAAGAATACGGGCTCCAATAGGGAAAGCAACCAAGTGAGGAAAGGAAATAAGGAAATGGAAAATAATGAATTTATAAGTAATGAATATGAATGAAAAATATTAAACATTTTAAAATCAGTAACAACTTCTGAAGTTTCACCGATTCCATCAACAGATTAGGATCATTCTTAATCTGGTCACAGCTGCGATAAACCTGCCAGATATACTGTGTAGTAAAGGGTCTTCAGATGGAGAGGGCATGACTGTTAGAATGAACTGCATATCTAATACTACGTACAGGATGGTACAGTCTAGGAAAATCTAGATGGAATGGATGATCTGAATTATGAACAGTCTTATGCAATATGCGTAAAGAACAAACTGAACGACGATGCCAGAGAGTGATATCAAGATCAGGAATAAAGAATTTAAAAGACCGCAAGTTTCTTTCCAACAACTTGAAACGAGAATCAGAAGCTGAAGATCAGAAAAGAGAACAGTACTCGAAATAAAGTAGAATGAAAGAATTAAAACCCTTATTCAGGATAGATTAATCGCCAAAAATCTTAAAAGATTTTTTCAATAGAGCATTTTTTGTGTGTGTGAAATTGAAGGAAAAAAAGAACGAATGTACATCTCAAGACCCTCCCCTATAATTCATATAGGATTCAATCAAGACTGTCACATAGACTCTCAAATGAACTGTAGCGATGAAGATATACGCCAATGCAAAGTTTGGATGTTGAGGAGCCAATGATCTTAACCTACTTACAATCATAGGAGTTTTCTTGGGGTAGCATATGCAACGACCTTGTTTTCTAGCCCAAATCACATACAATGCGTATATGATCTAGTATAAAAAACAATGGGACGAAAACGCTGCCCTGAGGAACACCACACACACATACATATATATATATATATATATATGTGTGTGTGTGTGTGTGTGTGTGTGTGGGGTGCGTGTGAGTGACCTCGTGTGAGTGACCTTAAAACTACACAAAAATATGACATATGTTAATTACAATAAAATTAAATCAACCTCCCCCTAAAAAATTATGTGACAGTGCCAGCAACAAAAAATATCAATAATTGCAAGAAAACATCTAACAACTACCGAAGTAAAGTTTTGTACACCTATGAACACTTTCCTCATATTTTAGGTCTTCTTATAAGGGAAATGGTAACCATCCAAAAAGCTACAGTACAGATATATCCACCCAAGTTTGAGATTTATTATAGATCAAAAAAAAAAAAATAGTAATAATATTAACACCAACAACAACACAAGTAACAACGTACCTGACATCAAAAATACTTAATTTAAGTGAATTAGAAACCCCTTTTGTATTGATGAAACATTTGAACATAATACATTTTGTGATTTTTCCCCAGACTAAAGTGAAATATTTATCGCTTTTCCTCTCTTGTGTAACACTTTGATGTAGGAGTCACATGGGGAATTTCGTTTATCATCATATTTTCCGAAGCCAACGTCAAAGTCCATCAAAATAAAAAATGACATTATAAATCCACAATAATGAGCAATGAAAATCAACTGATGATCAAATCAAACAAGTTTTCATCTGAAAGATGCAATGATGAAACCTTATGTTTAGTTGATAAACATTGGAAATGAATACATATTCTTAAGTGAAGAAAAAATGCGTCTTTTGGGGCTTTAAGAGGATAGACAAATAATCGCAACTTATTTAAAATTGATCCAGGAACATTAGCATAATATCACAAAAGTACATCTGGCATATTAAAAGTAAAAATTAAATCAAAAGGCCAAGGGAGGCTATACTAGACGTGTCAAACAGGCGAATGTCTCGAGGGTAGAAAGGATGACGAGAGATGTCTTTGCCCACTTCAGGTAGGTTTCCACAGGAGAGAGAGAGAGAGAGAGAGAGAGAGAGAGAGAGAGAGAGAGAGAGAGAGAGAGAGAGAGAGGTGGGTGGAAAATCCAAGCAGGTATTGCAGACACAAGAGCACAAGGTTGGGTGGGTAGCATGAGAAATAAATAATGATGTTTTGCAATATCTCCTAAACGATGCAACATCTGAGCAAAACGTTAGAGGGCGGCTCTCTCTCTCTCTCTCTCTCTCTCTCTCTCTCTCTCTCTCTCTCTCTCTCTCTCTCTCTCTCTCTCTCTCTCCACATCGTAGGTAACATTGTTGAAAAGGCCTGGTTACATTCAATGCATAAAAAATTTCGCAACCGAAATGATTTGCAAAGTGGTTGGCGTACTTCATGTGAAGATTAACGCAATTCCCTTTAACTTCTCCGCAGGATGTGTATCCCGCCCGCTTCATTGCTTATCTCTCTCGCGGGGATATATTTAATTGGGTATCGTTTTGTCTGGTGATTTACTTCTCCGGGCGTTTCTCTCCCACCCGGAATGTATTTCTTGCATTATCTCTCTCCTCTGAAATATATTTCTTGAATATCTCACCGCGTGGGATGTATTTTAATAGTTTCTTTATCTCCGGGATGTATTTCCGTAACTATCTCTCTCTATGGGGTATATATTCTTGGGTATCTCTTTCAAAGGAGTGTTTTTTCCTTTATTTCCCTTCCCCTTTTTCTCCTTCATCTTATTCACATTAGATATACGTGACAACTAACCACCAAATATAAATTAAGAAGGACAGAATAATGACGTTAATAATGGCGAGGGGTAACTGCGTAATTGGTAATTATGGGCTCTGCCATTCTCCCAGCAATATAGGTTCATGTTCGTATTCACATATGCATGTAAGATCTTAGAAAAATGAATATGATAAAATAGGTTAAAGACCAAATCAGATGAAATATTTTTCGTTAAAACATTGCTGCTATCATCATCAAACACACTATACTTACCATGTTCACCAATAGACCACTGCAGCTATTATCTTGACATTCTGAGACATCTAAAAACTGTCAATAAAAAAAGAATATCATTGGAATTTAATATTTCCCCCATCGGTGGTACGACCAGAAATCAAATTGAGAAATAAACCATTAAATACCAAATCAACTTTAGAATTCAATGAAAATGAAGTCTCATATATCTCTCCAACCCTTCTCAATCATTAGTAATCTCCAATTAATATACTGAACATATCACAAAGAGGAATTAGATGGAACACAATCTAAGACAATGGAGCAAAAATGACCCTAAATAACAATACAACGCGGAGTAAGTGTACAGTATGTGTACCCTGCTATAATCAATGGGAATATTTTCCCCATTACAATGGACTATGGGGGAGGGAGCAGCTACCAATCATTATTAAGAGGATAATAAGGTCGAGGGTGCCATGATATATCGTGAGAAAATGACACTAATTGAACATGCGGTTGAAGACGGGAAGCGTGATTTAGGCTGCATGATTAAGGGATGCGCAGGATGAAAGGAAGAAAGGAGAGGGGGGCATAGGGAGGGTCAGGAGGATCCTTTGGTTTCCCATCGTAGATAAACCTGAGAGAAAAAGGGAAAATGAGGAGATTGAAATCAATAAAATCAAAAGAGAATTCTAGAACTTGTGAAGGGTAAAAAAATCTTAAATGTGAAGTGATAGGTAGGTGTGTATGTATGTATGTCTCTCTCTCTCTCTCTCTCTCTCTCTCTCTCTCTCTCTCTTATATATATATATATATATATAATATATATATATATATACCCTGTGAATATATATATATATATATATATATATACACATATATATATAAAGAGAGAGAGAGAGAGAGAGAGAGAGAGAGAGAGAGAGAGAGACGCATTAACGGGCCGTTGCATCATGCACTGCAGATTCAGACTTCCGCTGCTATTAAGAAAGGGAAACGAACGTTGTCATACAGATAATGATGCAACAGAAAATGATCTTGAAATTCTTCATCTACTTTTTATCATCCCTGATATATATATAAACAAAAATAAGAATACATGTAAATTACATCACACAAAATAGCAACACATTCTATATATACATAATCTTTCTCTGTATATATGTGTATACATACATACATATATATATATATATATATATATATATATTTACTGTATATGCATAAATTAATGAGCACGTGTTTGTTTGATCTCCTGTGCGTACATTCCTTTGTATCCAAGGCATGTGCATAAACAACATCTTTAAGGTACTTACAAGCCCAACGGACAAGCTTTCACTTGATATCCAAACAAACAAACACACACACAAACCCGTATGTTTACATACACATACACACACACATATATATATATACACACACACATATATATATATATATATATATATATATATATATATATATATATACATATATATACATACATACATACTTACATACATACATACATACATATATACACACTGTATATATACACACACATTTATATATATATATATATATATATACACCCACATATATATATATATATACATATATATATATATATATATATATATATTATATATATATATATATATATATATCAATGCGTATTTAATTTGAAATTGAAAGATAAAGCAAATGTTTACTACCTCAGTTTTCTTTAATCAATCCCATCAGAAAAGAGAGTAATTACGCGGGATCCACCTCTCTCTCTCTCTCTCTCTCTCTCTCTCTCTCTCTCTCTCTCTCTCCCTTTCTTTAATAGTATAATTCATCTCAAATGCTCATACATGTACAGAATGAAAAATGAAGTACATTTCACAATGCACTACTTAAGGAGATTAAGACCAAACCCTTCATAAAACTGTCGGATGGTTACAATGTTCCACGTTTCATTAAATATATATGATGTGCGATGTAATTCATAATAAAAAATGAGAACATTCTACTCGAAACCATAAAAAATTTAAACAAAGGGATAATCATTGGTACTATCACTAACCCCATCATTACTATCTCTTTCATCATCATACTGTATAAAGAAAATACAATAACTTTTATACCACACATTTCTTTTGTTACTCTCTCCTAAAGAGAAATAATGGGAAAGCTGCACCACCAAATGATTTATTTCATGTGGAACAAATCCGAGGATTATACTTTTAGGATTTTACTGATAAAAGGGTGAGTTTTCAATATAGAGGACTACCATGAATAAATTGAAATAGGTCAGATGAAAAAAGATAAATTTGGAGCCAAAAAATTATAACTGGAAATATTGACACCGAGGAGAAATATATTGGTCACCCAATAAAGGAGTTCCTGATTCCAGCTTTCTACTGGAGTCACGAGAGACATGGCCAGCAATGGTGATAGACGAAGCAGGAAATACAGTAAGTGGAAACTTGGGAGAGATGAAATACTTGATAATCAAATTACCGCAGATGGCAAAAGGAATTACTGGGAAACAAGGATTTTGAGCATGCAATTCAATATTTCTTTTTTTAATTTTTGTGATAAAAACACATTTAGACAGCATAAGAGTTGACAAAAGTCTATCTCTTTTTCTATCTCTATATATATATATATATACTTAATTAGCATATATATTATACACACATACGCGCCCACACACACACACACACAAACATATATATATATATATATATATATATATATATATATATACATATATATATATATATATATATATGTGTGTGTGTGTGTGTGTGTGTGTGTGTGTGTGTGTTTGTTTGTATCGAAAAGGGATAGGCAGGCCTTAAGGTCTCAATCTCCAAAGTTCGGCATAGTAGGCTGAGGGGGGGGGGGACAAAGGTTCACCTGGAAACACAAAAGAAGATTCCTGACTTATCTAAAGATTTCTCTTTTTTTTCTAAAAAAAGATTGAGGAAGGAAAACCTTAAACTGCAAGAGTAGGAGTAATAAAAATGGGAAGAGAAGAAGTAGAAGGAAGAAGAGGTCGAGGAGAAGCGAGATACGAAAATGAAAATGCCGGGACGAACTTAAAGTCAGTGCCATGACAATTTCAATTCCATTTCAATCCTGAGATGGTGTGAAAGCTTTGATGACAGCATGGCCATTCGGTAACGTGCGTTTTTTTTTTTCTTTTTTTTTTAACTTTCTTTCTTAACTTCTTTCCTGCTTCTTCCTTTTTCCACACGAAGGATTTATCGCGACGTCCAATCCAGATCCATTTGGGAAATGGAATCACTTCCCGAATGCAATTCAGATTTTCTTAATTTGAATTCATCCAGGATTCTTGCCATTTTGGTGAGGAAATCTACTTCAAAATTTTAAGAAAAGAATCACACTCATGTGAAAGGGGAAGGAACAGAGAAGAAGCACTGGGTGAATTTGTCTGAGGATTCCTACTTTTCCTTGGGCTCGATTAACCCTGTTGTGCTTGGAAGCACCAAAGTCTCATTTATCTTTAAGCTTCCATTTGTGCTTGGGATCGATGACCAACCTTTTACCTTTAATACGCAGCGGTGATTCGGTTTCTCTTGGGTCTTTTCTGGTAATGCATGTTTCTTGTCAATGGATCATTCTATCAGGATTGACTTTTGTAATAAAGGCACTAGTTTCATGCGACTTTCAGATATAAAATAAACTTAAGAATTTTGAAACAAAAGGACGATGAAACGTTCATTCGGCTATAACTTGACAAAAGGCCAATGAACGGAAAAAAAAGTTGGTTAGAGCCTTGAAAAAAAAAGAAGAAAATTTCTAAAAATTAAATAATATCAATAAGCAGGCATCTGAATATTCCACGTACAAGAATCCAAATGCACCAAAAATCATACACAAAAATAATGAGAATTAAACCAACTAGTAACTCCAGGCTCCATTTCAACGTCGCAATTAACGCCCTCGTCAGTAGACATCAAAGTCACGACAAAACAAATGAAATCAAGTACCCAATAAAAATGAAAAAAAAAAAAAAAGATTCTTTGTTCTCTTCATTGCTTCATTAATGACAGAAGAATTTTATATGCATTTCTTACTGTAAAAATTTACTTCATGATTTCAGCACGATCAGAAAACTGGGATAATAACAATGATGTACATAAACGTGTACAGGTATATATATACACATGCAGGTAAACACGCGCGAGCGCGCACACACACATATACATACATATACACACACACACACACACACACACATATATATATATATATATATATATATATATATATATATATATATATATATATCCTTTCTGAATGGATTAGTATATTGCCATGACCAGCTGAGCTGTACTAGTCAGGGACACCCATACTAGGATGATTTGCTGTCAGCGATCAGACTAAATTCTCCCACCATCACCAATCGGTAGTGGCCAATATGGTGACGAAATTTTGCAAAATCCCAGTTGACTAGAAACGGCTGTAGTGGTTGTGTGTGTGCATGTATGTATGTATGTATGTATGTATGTTTGTAAGTAATAGGTTGGCCAGGGTACCAGCCGCCCGTTGAGATACTACCGCTAGAGGGTTATAGGGTCCTTTGAATGGCCCAGACAGTACTACATTGAATCCTTAGCTCTGGTTACGGTTCACTTTCCCTTTGCCTACACATACACCGAATAGTCTGGCCTATTCTTTACATATTCTCCTCTGTCCTCATACAACTGACAACACTGTGATCATCAAACAATTCTTTTTCATCCAAGAGGATAACTACTGCACTGTAATTGTTCAGTGGCTACTTTCCTCTTGGTAAGGGTAGAAGAGACTCCTTAGCTATGGTAGGCAGCTATTATAGGAGAAGGATACTCCAAAATCAAACCATTGTTCTCTAGTCTTGGGTAGTGTCATAGCATCTGTACCATGGTCTTCCACTGTCTTGTGTTAGAGTTCTCTTGCTTGAGGATACACTCGGGCACACTATTCTATCTAATTTCTCTTCCTCTTGTTTTGTTAAAGTATTTATAGTTTATTTAGGAAATATTTGTTTTAATGTTGTTACTACTCTTGAAATATTTTATTATCCCTTGTTTACTTTCCTCACTGGGTTATTTTCCCCGGTGCAGCCACAGGGCTTATAACATCCTGATTTTCCAACTAGGGTTGTAGCTTAGCATTTAATAATAATAATAATAATAATAATAATAATAATAATAATAATACTATATCTATATTTATATATATATATATATATATATATATATATATATATATATATATATATATATATATATATATAGTTTATATTTACACACAAGTTTACTCTCAGTAATATATAAAATATTTACAAATATCATATTAGGCTATATAGAAAGACAGCTATACTTTAATCAATCACGAGAGCAGGAAGGTTTTAGAAACGGGTATTCATCCACTGACCATTTCTATGTACAGTAATTAACCACCTAATGGAAAAATTGAAAGTATGACAAATCGCTATGTTTGACATTTGTAGACTATGATAAAGCTTTTGATTCTGTCAAAAGTTCATCAGAAATGAAAGCCCTTCAAAAGCCAGGAATAGACTAATATTATTTTAAAAGACTCGAAGATATCTATACAGGATGTACAGCAGTTCTGAAACTACATAAAGATAGTGAAAAAATCCGATTGAGAAAGTAATTAAACAGATAGAACCCATCTTTCCTAAATGAATTACAACAAACATTGATGATTTTAAGAATTTATATTGGTTAATATTGACCTAACGGGGAATACCTGAACAACTCAAGAACTCCAGATGACATAGTTTTATTTAATGAACCATGCAAAGAATGGCAAAAGATGATAAAGATATTTGAATAGAAAAAGCAGGGAAGTAGGACTGAAAATGAATATGAGTAAAACCAGATAATGCTCAATAAAAATGCTGAGAGATAACAAATAAGAGTTATGGATGAACATCTAGAGATTGTTAATGAATATACATACTTGGGAGAGACAGTAAGTGTTTCCCCCATGGCATGAGACCGAAATTAAAAAGATAATTGCGAGATTTAAACCTTTTGGCAAATCAAATGAGAAAATTAAAATGTAAAATGCCACTTTCTCTAAAAAAGAAAAGAATTTAATTTGATGGTCCTAACAGAATTAGCTTAAGTATAAAAAACTTGGAGCCTTATTAAAGCCTTAGAATATAAGCTAGTTAAACTTCAGAGCTATGGAAAGAATAATGAGGAAAATAACACTAAGAGATAGATAAAGAGCAACATGAATACGAGAGTAAACTAAAGTAGAGGATATTCTTATAAGTTAGAAACATATCTGGATGTGGGAAGGATATAGAATAAGAATGACAGGTAATAGATAGACAAAACACAACAACTAAGTGGGTCCCTAAAAATTGCAAACGAAGCAGGGGAAAGAGGAGAAGACGACGGAATGACCAGCCAAGAAAATTTGCGGGTATAGACTGGCATAGAAAGATCATAGAGACGAGAGCGGAAGGACATGTCTGAGTCCGTTGTCCTGCATCAGCTGATATATATATATATATATATATATATATATATATATATATATATATATATATATATATATATATATAAAACCCAGCCACTGAGGGGGGCAAGCCAGCCTCAACTTGGTGCCGGCCCCAAGCCTGGGAAAATGGGGAGGGTTGGCGGCAGAAAAGGCATCCGGCCATGAAAAAATAGTCAAAACCAATATGGCCAGTGGAGATTGTGAGATTAGAATTAACCGGTGATGAAATGTGTGGCAGACTTAGATGAAGAAAGCTGGCCAGATACATCGACCCCCCCCCCTAAAAGTGGGAAAAGATTCAGGCAGAGAAGATATATATATATATATATATATATATATATATATATATATATATATATATATATATATTATATATATATATATATATATATATATATATATATATATATAAATATATATATATATATATATATATATATATGCGCACTCACACACATGTATGCAATATGAAACTATATATAAATATACATATGTGTAGTTTGTATTGTTTATCATGGAATTCAATCTCAACCTAGGACATCAATTGAAACCGAGAAAGACTAAAACTCTATGCACATCCAAATCAATCATCATATACTCTACATAATCCAAGTGATTCAACCAAAACATAACGGATATTATACAATTAAAAAAATCTGCGCAAACTGAAATTAATTATTATAAACTCTACAATATCAAAGAGATCAAACAAAAACAAAACGGATATTATACGACATGAACGAAAAGCACTAATAATACATTTTGTGGCTTGATAGATATATATATATATATATATATATATGCGTGTATGTGTTAAATCTGGATTTTTAACAAACTATCTATTTGTCAGGCATATACATAGTCTTTCGTTATTACCTCCGAAATACAATATATCAGTATAAGTGTATGTCTGTTTTTTCACATGTTAACGAATACATATTGCAAAAAATTTCTACAGATATAAACCAATAACTATATAAGGATTATATCTTCTACTTAAAAGTGATAACAAGGGTGAAAGAGAGTGAGTCTTAATAGTATAAAACGGGTTAAAATCATCCATAAGTAAAATCTTATGTTACTATTGATTCAGAATGTTAAAGGCAATGAATGAATATGGATTTAGTTCCATAGGAAAAAACACTACACATCATGTTTTGATATCCAGGTGATGTAATGACTTCGAATTTGCAAATGATGCAAAAACCTCAAATTTAAAAGTTAGAGTTGTCGAACATACAGTATACCATGACCATATAAAACTCAAAAGAATATCTTCAAACAAAATTATTTTCATTTCCCTTACAAGTGGAATATCCGTTTGACAGGAAAAAGAATTCTGGCGAGTACCAACATACATTTTCCCCTTTTAGTTTCTCTAATTTCCCGTGCATTATATATTATGGATAAAATGGAATTTTGACGTCATTCAAAAGTTGCCATTAGAGTGACGCATAAAGAAATAAACAAGTCGAAAAGGCTATAATTGTTATGTAAATGAGAATGAAAATGATTAAGTGATCTACTCATGAGTTATCTAAAAGCTTTGGAAATTGCAATAGGCAAAATAAAACGTTCTAATCAAATAAGATCTTAGGAGACTAGATACAGGATATTTTTCAAAATCCTGCTGACAATGGGAATTTTTTTTAATTAATTTCGCAGTTTTGTATAAAATCCGGTAGATACCTGACATGGATACTTCACTCATTAGAACATTGACTGGAGTATTTCTTTAGAAGAGTGAGATAGCAAACATAATGCAATGACAATGATTAGATAGAATCATTAAAGCAACATTCAAATAAGGAACGAATAAAATACATAAATAAATATATACACATATATCTAATACTGTATATATATATATATATATATATATATATATATATACACATATATATATATATATATATATATATATATATATATATATATACATATATATATATATATATATATATATATATATATATACACTTTGAAAAATATGGCATCACAACGCAACTTAAGAAAATTGCTGAAAAAAAAAAAGTTTGGATTAATTCTCATCGAATGGGATTCAATCAATAAAGAGACATTTCATCTTACCTTTCCGAGGCTATGATCATGATACCATAGCTCTTGTTTCATGCTGACGGAAATTCCTTTCTCTCTCTCTCTCTCTCTCTCCTCTCTCTCTCTCTCTCTCTCTCTCTCTCTCTCTCTCTCTCTCTCTCTCTCGCTCTCTCTCTCTCTCTCTCTGTAATTAAACTAAACGAAACAGAAACCAGACGGAGTTGGTAAACTTTAATCTTATTTATATCACATTTCAGTGTCGATTATCAATCATAAATTTCAATGATAATAATATCAATCATATATCCCGTTTGGGACTGATATATTATTTTTGGAGTTAATGTATGATACAATTTGAATTTGGTAAAGACAAAATATATTATTACAGATGTATAAACACAAGAATACCTGGCTGATCATACTGGAAACTATAGCTGTGACTAAGTGACTCATTATTGATTTATTATGAATATTCTAGCTTGGCTAGTAATAAATGCATCCATTAATATTTATTATTATTATTACTATTATCATTATTATTATTATTACTAGCCAAGTTACAACTTTAGTTGGAAAAGCAAGATGCTATAAGCCCAAGGGCTCCAATAGGGAAAAATAGCATAGTGAGGTAAGGAAATAAGGAAATAAATAAATGATGAGAACAAATTAACAATAAATCATTCAAAAAACAGTAACAACGTCAAAGCAGATATGTCATATACAAACTAGACAGACTTATGTCACCCTGTTCAACATAAAAACATTTGCTCCAACTTTGAACTTTTGAAGTTCTACTGATTCAACTACCCGATTAGGAAGATCATTTCACAACTTGGTCACAGCTGGAATAAAACTTCTACAGTATGTAACAAAACAAAAGAGCACATGCATGTACTTGTGACACCCATACACTTAATAATTGTTATAAATATTTACCGTCCTAATATTTTTGAACAAGCAAAAATGAGCTGCCATTTGTGAAAAGCAACTGTAATGTTCCTCAACAATTTTGCTTTTACCGGAAATATCTCACGAGGCGGGGCTGGACTCGAAGTCCAGAATTTCTGGAAAATGCGAGAGAAAGGTCTATAAACTAATTTGCGCTACAATATTGCTATATTTTTCCTTCAGTCTCCAGTTGAAATTATGTTCCTCTGCAGTCGACTTCAGTTTATTCTCATTGATTAATCCTCAATTTATTATTTTTCTTAATTTTTACATCTTTTTTGGTGCAATTTTCCTTCCAGGGATTCCTGTTTAATCCATAATACAGAATAAAAGTTTGTTTCCCTTCAATATTTTTTGACAATAATAATAATTTCAATAACAATAGTAATTTTATTGGCAATAAGAATTTTACTAATAATAATAATAATAATAATAATAATAATAATAATAATAATAATAATAATAATAAAAATTCTAATGTTGCTAATAATTTTATAAGTATTATTAATTTTAACAATAATGATAATTTTAATAATAATTTTAATAATAATATTTTTTAATAAAAATAATACTATTAATTTCAGTAATACTAAAAATTTAAAAAATAATCTTAATAATAATATTAATTCGAATTATCATAACAATAATATCATTTTCCCAAGAATAAATTTCCTTCATTATTCCCGTGCCATTTTCAACATCATTATTTTTGCATTAATGGCCACGAGCATCAAGTTACTCTTAGTCAGTGAAAGCATGGTTCATACAAACTTAATGATGTCGTTTTTATTACAATGAATATGACATGTAATGAAATATCATGGAATTTGTTACCAATTATCGAACATATGCACAAATTACCAAACTATAATATTGTAATCATGATAATGATATTTCTTCTTGTCATCATTGAAGTTATCATATACAATTGTCATTATAACGCAAATAATAATCATTAATAGTTTCGTTATCGGTTTTACTATTGTTATCACAATCATAGGAATACAAACAATAATCCTGATGATAATTATCGTAATATGATAGATATCATTATCACAATTAATATCATCAAAGTTATTAAAATTGTGTATATGCAATAATACTAATAAAATCCAAATTTCAAAGTGTCAAGAGTACGAAAAAAATTCTTAAAAAATATTTTTCTCAGTAAAATGTAGAGATAGCATCCTATTTTTTTTTTCTTTTTTTGTTAATAGACTTTTAATATAAATTTCACGAGCTAAGTGATTATCATCAAACAAAAAACGCTTAGAAACTTCGAATAACACAAGAGGAGCAATATGGATAATGACATGATTCCAAATGATTATGAAGAGAGATAAATTTCTTACAGCTTCCTCAAGTACTTGAGCGAACGGGACGTGACGAATGTTTGTTATAAAGTACAACTTGCATTTAATGTATGTATGTACACACACACACACATACACACACACACACACACACACATATATATATATATATATATATATATATATATATACTGTATATATACACATATATATATATACATATATATATACATATATATATATATATATATACATATATATATATATATATATATATATGTGTGTGTGTGTGTGTGTATGGATGTATTTAAAGGATATCCACAATATATAATAGCCACTTTCGTCTAAATCCTTTCTGGTATAAGCTATCACAAAATCCGTTTAAAACAGGCTTGTAACTTCGACAATTATATGAGTATAGAAACAAATAACTAGGCCGTAAGATAACATATCGTGTTCATGTAAATATAAAGTAAAATGCGTCCTTACATCATTAGAAATCCTCATGGAAAGCAAGCCATGCACAAAATTAAAACAAATCCGAACTTCCAAAAATGACTGTTAACTTAGATCTGCATGAACCATATCTAACAAATTAAACTGCAAAATAATTAAAAAAAAAAAAAAGTTATGCGACGGATATCCAGCAGAACCTCATCCTCCCCAACTAATAACCCATCATCTCACACTACGGCTGCTCCTTCTAAAACTCAGTTGCCTCAGTCTCAGCTACTGGCATGGGTGCATTCCTAAGGGGGTTGGGGGCGTGGGGCGAGGTGCTTTTATGCTCAATGTTACCGAATATATCACAGCTGACAGTTCATTCTGGGAAGCTGAAATTCCAGGAAGATGAGTCTCACAGGTTGTAAAAATCCTCGTCTGGTAAATGACAACTCCTCTGTTGAGTATGACGCCTTTTTTCTTTTATCCAAGAACGATGGGAGTAACCCCTGTTCGGTTTATACGTCCTTCGTTTTTATTCGCTGTATAAACTTCCTTCATTAGTTTGGTAAGACTAGTTGCTTACGTTGGCTCCATTCAGAATTGCAGATAATCAAGAAGTATTGTACAATTTGAAAGTGCAAATTTAGAAGAATTTGCACTTTCAAACGAGATTCATCTTAATCTGTGAGCTGAAACTTGAAGGGTTCCAGAGAGAGAGAGAGAGAGAGAGAGAGAAGAGAGAGAGGAGAGAGAGAGAGAGAGAGAGAGAGAGAGAGAGAGAGTTATTCTTTCATATCTACAAAAAATGCAGCCGTTTTTAGTCCACTGCAGGAGAAAGGCCTGAGATATTTCATTATTCATTTCTGGGGTTTGGCCATTTTATATCCACGCTTACCATTGGTGATGGTGGGAGACTTTAGTCTGATCGCTCGCAGCAAACCAATCTAGTCTGAGAGGCCCTGACCCTTACACCTTTGCTGGTATATGTACAGTATATATATATATATATATATATATATATATATATATATATATATATACACTGTATATATATACATATATATGTATATATATATATATATATATATATATATATGACGAAATAAGATTTTAGGAATCGTCGCCATATTAAGAATAATAATATTAAAAAAAAATCAGTGATCATACAGAACAAAAACCACACAGACATACATACCAAAGTACTAATAAAATAAGATTAAATTCGGTCTAGAAATTGCATTAAAATCTGTGATAATCAGAAAAAAAACATTGAAGTCTCTATCCCACTCGCTCTTTGCAGGATAAATGTCTTATGAGAAAATAGACAGTCCATCAGGTGTCCGTACCTTGGGTGCATCTGCTCCATCGCTTCAAACACGGGGATTACCAGCCCAGAAAAATTCAACTGCCTGAAATTTTCCGTTCGATCGCAGACCGATCTTCTGAGGAAAGGAGTTTTCGGAGAAAAGACCCCGGGGAGATCTTGGTCTGATAGTAAACTCTCTCTCTCTCTCTCTCTCTCTCTCTCTCTCTCTCTCTCTCTCTCTCTCTCTCTCTCACACAGAGCAACAACTATTATGTTGGACGCAAATGGTTTAAAGACGATTTGATTTATATAAAAAGTGACCTATCATGTATCATCTATGTATATTTATAAGACATTAAACGAGATTTAATAAGCTATCCCTTCTACAAGACTTGGGAGCTATAGCCTTATAATTCTCTTCTACATGAGGTAATCGCGACAACTCTCCCTTCTTCAAAGAGATCGCATTCCAGATAAATTACCTTATTTTGTTTCCAAGCAATGGGGTGTTTCTTAAGGCTACGTAATTGGACTCATTTCGTTTATGGGGAATGTAAACGACCTCATTCTGAGAAAACTCAACGTAAGTGATCTCATTTTGTTCTGGCGAAATGAGTGAACTTAATTTTGTCCCCAGGCAATGTGAGTGACCGTATTTTGGTTAAGGGCATTTGATGAGTATATATATATATAACAATTTCAATGGAAAAAAGTTAGGGCAACATTTACTTAAAGGAAACTTTGAGCTACCTCCTTTTGGAAATTGGTAACGAGCGTATAGTCGCCTTATGCAAAAGGAATTTAAGGAGAAAAGTTTTTTCTTGAAAATTTAAGTAACATCTATTCGCTTGCAGGCAAGCAAGTTACATTACACTGTTTATCGATGGACCTTCTTTGGTCTACGAGGAATGATAGTAACCTTACTTTCTTTACGAGAAAAATGACATCCTTTAGGATTAAAAAAACACTAGTAACATTTATTTATGGACATCAATAATGGCTTCACGAGTTACCATCGTGTTTCATTCATGCTCAAATGGATTATTTTCTTTTTAGTAGAGTGGCCCAATTCTATGCACCTACCTCGTGAGTGGCCTTACATTGTATACACACTATAGATTCTAGACTAGAGAATAAATCTAGCGAATTGAATGCCATTTACTATTGAAGGTTTTTAAAGGCCCCTCGTGAATGACAGAAGTAAAGGACAGTGACAATGACCTAACTAGCAGGGCAATGCCCTAGACATTGACCCTCTCCACCCAAGCTAGGACGAGGTAGGATCAGGCAATGATTGCTGATGGCTCATCAGGTAGACCTATAGGCTTCCCCAAAACGCCCATCCGTATCTCGCAAGGATAGTGAGGTTGCAGACACTCATTATCATCTCTTCTCACGCCCATCGACGCAAAGGGTCTCGGTTAGATTTCGCCAGACACTAAAAGAAACTATCGAGCTTCATCGGGACTCGAACCAGAGTCCGGTAGATCACCATGGAGGGACTTTTTCTAATCGGCCACCACAACCATGATTATTTGATAACACAAGTACAGTCAGTACTCAAATAGGTGACCAGAGAGGAATATCAAACCGCGTTCACATGAGCCACTTAACTATTTGTGGAAACAAGCCATGGAAATAGCAAACTTATTCCGGTAAGCATACTCAGAAACGAAGAGGTAACACGCTCTGACACCATACATAAATACATACATACATACTCCTCATATGAAATCTGAATCCATTTCAAATACAGATTAAAACACAATCATGAAGAAAAAACCATCAAAATCAGCTCATATAATATCAAAACCAAAATGTCAAGTAGCGAAGCAATGCAAGGAATGAAATAACCCGACGGTGAAGCTTTATGACATAAAAAATCTAAAAATCTAATTAACAAAAAGTACAGTATAGTATTTTATCTTTGGCTTCACTAATGCAGATCTTTACTGTTTATTTTTTCCCTACCGCCTCTGGACTACTCACTATTGTTATTGAAACAACAAAAACCCAAATGGAAAAGGGAAAAATAGCAAATAAAAGGCGAAATAAAAAATTCAAGTAATTTGCCGATGCAGCCAGCGCTTCAGCAAAGGGATCAAAATGTTTGGGATATTTTCTCTGTCGATCTGCTAATGACGAGGATATTTTTCACGCTACGTTGATTCACTAAATATAGAGAATATATTAACACCTGAAAGAAAGAAAAAAAAAATAAAATAAAATATTAAAAAATGGCTAGATTGCAAAACCAGACTATTTAAAGTTTTCGGTGGCTAATTAAAACTTTTCGTACTCCGCTTGCAAATTTGCCACAGATGACAAAACTTCAATTGAAATTTGACAAATTAAAAAAAAAAAAGCCTTCAACATTTTTGGAGATTATTTTTCCATATTAAATGTCTGCATAAATTAATGTTATCAGATTTAGCGTTATCAAAATGTTTCCATATTAGATGTGTACACAAATAAATGTTACCAGATTCGGCTTTATTAATATATTTCCATATTAGATATCTACACAAAATAATGTTATCAGATCCGGCTTTATTACCTCTAAGACGACAGGCCTATAAAACAATTAGGATAAAGTAATACCGAATATTTTCTTCGTGGTTAGAATTTTTTTTTTTTCCTGACAGCCACATGAAATAGAATAAAAGATTAGAGGGGAATTAAACACTAAATGTTAATCATTCCTTTCAAGTCCTCAAACGCTGAATGAATAATAGATGTTCCAATTTCAACACAAACCAAAACAAAACATTTCGTAAAAGATTAGCAAAAAAAACAAACTGACATTGAAATGAAAGGTCTATGAATTCTTTTAATCTATATCAATTTCACTGTTGTCAATTTTCAGGTGTCACCATAAATATAAATGATTAGTTCCTGAAGTTTAGTTTTAATTTTAGAGCGAAAAACTTTTCCCATTAGCAGATAATGCTTCAAGGATACAATGAACGTATATGATAATTCGAAAATGTTTTTGGATTATATTAAATGCGCGTAGATCAATACAAAACCATAAATATCCCAACAAAAAACAAAAGCTATGAAATTGGAATATCTGTATAATTCCATGCCGTAATATATAACACTAATCAAAAGACTGATTTAATTTTCAAATTGAACAAATACGCATACTTGCGTTCGTGCGCCGACATACATACATACATACATACGCACACACACACACACATATATATATATATATATATATACTGTATATATATATATACTGTATATATATATATATATATATATATATGTATATATATAATCATCCTATATAATAACGAATAATTGTCTGCTGGATGCATATATATATATATATATATATATATGTGTGTGTGTGTGTGTGTGTGTATAATTATCCTATATAATAACGAATAATTGTCTGCTGGATGCATATACAGTATATATATACACACACACACACACATATATATATATATGTATATATATATATATATATATATTATATATATTAATATATATATATATATATATATATATATATATATAACTTTTTTATCACGCTTACCGACATTGCCAGACGTATAACTATTCTCACTGTTCCTCGGGTAGTGGAGAGAGAGAGAGAGAGAGAGAGAGAGAGAGAGAGAGAGAGAGTAGTTATACCCTTGTGAGAGGGGTTACTCGAGTGGTACATTCGGAAACCACCATCTCCAACAAATTGTTGAAACTACCGTATTATTGTAATTAGGAAATGGGGAGGGGTATGCGGGATTGAATCTGTGTGTGCATATCTATCTAATTATCTGGTCGCCATTTTTGATGGATCGCTTACACTTGTATACAGTATATATAACCTGTGTGAACCAGTGCTTTTCAAGGTGTAAATACTTGTATATATAATTGTATACACAACGAGTTGTACGTAGTGAAAGACAATGAAGCTTAGGAAAATAGTATTAATCTGTAATAAACATATGATTTCGCACCGAGATATGCAGTATGTTCAAATGGTTGGCTTTAAAAGCGATAGGTATACCTAGAGTGCATGACAACCGGGTAGTGATGGCCTCTCCATTTCACAGATTTCCATTAATAGAAGATTGATGACATCATCCATGTGTTGTCTCTTTCTCAAGGACCAAGTTAACAAGCATAATCTGTTCTACACATCGAGCCA
>NC_090725.1:254924304-254929304 GCF_036898095.1 Palaemon carinicauda | reverse complement strand
TTATAGAAAATTAACGTAGAGCAAAAACGGCGATCTCAATTAACTTCCTATTACCAACATCGTCATACCCTTAATTTGTGATTCGGAGCGAGTTGACGATATATCTCAATTTAATAGGATTTCCCAACGAAATAGGCTTTCTTGAAAGTATCTTCATAACGGAGGCAAAGGCCTATCTTTTCACGCCATATGATGATATTTAGGCCTACGAGAAAATCCTCTAAAAGCTCGTGTAAATGTCGTCTGACTAATGTATACCACAGGGAGGGAAGAAGTCTAAAGTGCAGCTCCCCTACTCTGTGAATATATTTCTAGTTCTTACGCATAAATATATTGTCGTGCAATCTGAAAAAAATAAATGGTTCGACTTTTAAAACGAATAAAAGCGTATCAAATGCAGGGCTGAAAATACAGGAAAAATAGATTAACGATTGATGAAATAACTGAAATTAACGCCTGAAGTAAATTATAGAGGCAAAAGTTATTACATTGCTTTATTGATATATAAGGTTAACACAACATTTTTGTAAAGGTTTGATACGAAACTTGATCAAAATTACTTTATTTAAATTTTTCTATTGACTCAAGACAGTGTTTATGAAAGAACAATTGGCGGATAAATAAAAGTACAAGAAAATAGTCATACAGGACCGAAATGGTACACCAAAACCGCATATATTGTTACTTTAGAAATCACTCATATTGTCCGATGTGTCAGGGAAAGAAAACCTTATTTGCAACAGAAAAAATCTTTCAAATCTGTATGATATTTTCAAGGTCTCAAATTCTGGTGAGAGAGGAGGCTATAAACATCTATTGTCAATTTACAGTCTTAATTGAGTTAAAATTCTACCATATTAATTCTGACGAGGAAGGAAATACTATGCACATTACACATATACACACAAATTTGATTTTCCTATTCAAAATGAAAAAGCATTTTTATGAAAATAATTTTTATATGTATATAATGTATATAATATCGACCCACTGATTTGCTCTAACGGAATTAATATATTTGTTAATCTCAAGCTATCTAATTGGGTTTTAATTATGGAGGTAAGGATAAAACTTGAAAGGCAGCCTAAAATTAGGAGGAAAAATTTAAAAAAATTTGTTTCTCAGTAATAATTTGGTGGCATCGTAACGTTTTTTTTTTTTTTTTTTTTTTTTTTTTTAAATGAACCACAGTAGGTTCTAACGTTGATGGTATTTCTGTCATTCACTTACTGAGCCTACTCATTGCCAAAGTCTTAAAAGACCTTGCTCATTACATTAGATTCCAACAGACACAATAACAGTCATTTAATCCAATAAAGTCTTGTTTTTTTTTTTATTTTACTTATTTAAATTAAAATGCTTGTAATTTTCTATACAGAGAGAATAAAATATTATTAAAGGGAAATAATAAGCTGACAATTCGATAAAAAACGATGAAAAGAAGAAAAATAAATTGCAGGGATAATAAATGAAAATTTAATGTAAGGAGATGGTATTAATATATATACATGTGTTACGTACGGATTTTTAATGTAAAGTTTATTAAGGCTATGAGGGCCATCTTCGTTTGTGAGGTAAAGTACTCTTATATACGTTTATCATTAGCTGAATCAATTCATTGGCATCAACATTAACCTACATTTATATCTCGATGAACAAGCTGACTTTCGGTAACTGGAACCAACACTGATCAATCTCAATAAACAGTACGAAATTAAATAAATACATATACTGTTCTTTAGATATCGTATGTTGTTCATTAGTTCTCTTGTAGTTTATTTACTTATTTCCTTTTCTTACTGGGCTATTTTTCTCAGTTGGAGCCCTTTGGCTTACAGTATGCTAATTTTCCAACGAGGGTTGCAGCTTAGCAATTAATACTAATACTACTACTACTACTACTAATAATAATAATAATATATATATATGTATATATATACTGTATATACATATATATATATATGAATAAATAAATATATATATATATATATATATATATATATATATATATATATAGATGAATATATATATATATATATATATATATATATATATATATATATATATATATATATATATATATATATATATAAAGGCGAAAGAATTTACTAATCCTTTCTTTGCGTTCGTCAAGGGACTGCGCTAATAACCTTTGACGAAAGAATTATTATTAATTTAAATTATCTATAAAAAATGAGTTTTCTCGTACCTGATGTCAGCTAGCCATCAGTAATTTAGTACCTTACAATAAACACTAAGTTTTAGGCTTGCTAAACCTTGGGTACAGACCCAAATTTTGTTTCCAGGTAGACATGAATTTCACACAAGTTCGAAAATTTATTCATATGAACATCGGGGTCTTTTCATTTCAAAGTTGGCAGAATATAAGAGCAATGTTAATTAAAGCTGCCAGGACCATCTCGCTTACAGTGGATTAGGACCACAGTTGCATTTATCTTTGACTTTCATTACTTTTGTTTCCTTTCGATTAATCCAATAATATCTAAACAACGGTTTTGTGTTAGCGAATCCGCTGAGGTAATCTTCCCTATATAGCAAAGAGCTACGTGTATGGATATATATATATATATATATATATATATATATATATATATATATATATATATATATATACTGTATATATATATATATGTATATATATATGTATATATATATATATATATATACTGTATATATAAATCTTTTCGGTCACACTATGCGGCATTGTTAGACGTATCACTACTTGGTCTCACCCCATTCCCCGGGTAGGGGGTATAGAGATTAGTCATACCCTGGTAAGAGGGGGATGTAGTTAGGAAAGGGGGAGGGTGTGGAAAGGGTGGAATCTATTAGTGTGTGTGCATATCTATCTAAATATTCTGTCCGTCATTTTTTACGGCTTGGGTAAATTAGTATTTCATAAACTTCGAAGAAATTATCTCTAAATCTATCTTGACCAAAATTAATATTGCGGAAAGATGTATATATAGATAAAATACGTGTGACCAAGTTAGATATACAGCGACCGATAATAAAAACTCAAATACCATTGTATGAAAAAGTGTAAAGCCCAAAGGTCCATATGGCCTTGTATCTGTGATCTGGGAAGATGAAAAATTCTTGGTAAATGGATGTCCAGCATATTCCATTTAGCCTCCCAAATATTTCATGGACCTCAAATCTACCTGCGTCAAACAAAGTAATATATTCACAGGACAGTGGAACGTGATACCTATGTAGGATAACGGATATCATCACAATAGCAAAAATCTATTTCTTTCAATCTTAATGGGGACTCTTTAGGAAAATAAACCCAAGAGTTTTAAGTTGACATGTAGATTTACTAGAGAACATTTCTTAAATGTCAACGACTTCGTATCCCTAAATTCTCCTCATCAATTCCATAATGAAATTCCCCTAAAAGTGTATTATGCTATAACTGCCACTAACCCAATCTTACCCAATTACGATTAGGCCTATTCTTCATGTCGACATTGTTAGGTTTATTTGTTTGGGACAAAGCAAATTTCCGGTATGAATAATTCATTATCAAAAGATTAAAAAATAGCAGCCTGGAAAGATTAAATATATTTTTGGCTTTTCCATTCGTTTCCTTTCAATACGCTTCAACAAAAATTGAATAAACACCCGATTCCAAAAAGCTTATTCAAAATGTTCTAAGCTTTTTCAAAAGTTACTAAACAGATTAAAAACGTTCATATGGAAGTGAACACTCCTGATACAATGCAAATCTTAAAAACAATTTACACCTCAAAGAAACATACGGTAGGTGTACACATTCAAGTCAAGAGGGATATAAATAATTGACATAAACATTTAAATTGAAACAGAAAACGGAAACATTTTCATGTCGTATGGAATTTTCCTCGAATTCCAGAAGTGCTTCCCATAACTGATCACTATATTTCAACTACGAGGCCTTGCATCCAAATGAAAATAGCAGCAATAGTAGTTCGTGGTTATGGGTTTGAACTATGATATCTCATCATGAAATCATACATTGTTATACACACACATTTGTGTATGTATATATATATATATATATATATATATATATATATATATATATATATATATATATATATATATATATATACACATAAATATATATATATATATATATATATATATATATATATATCCCATCGCTATCATGTAAAATTATACAATATGGCTAAAACAAAAATAACAAAAGAAAGCAAACCCCAAAAATCAAACTACACAGCCATGAATGCACAAAACTTCAAAAGCGAAAACAAAGTTCCGACAACAGCCGTCGCTTACATGCATAGATTTCACGCCACGAAGTCAGCCTAAAACTAGCCAAATTTGTCGCCAGAAACAGCTATCAATCGGCAGAGATCAGTCGACCGCACGAGGGGAAACTTTGGGTACGCATCGGAAACAACAACAGGATTTGCTCTGTGTGAAATCGATCAAAAGCACAACCTCGGGAGACTATACAACTTTCACAGGCGTTGCAGAATCTATTTCTTCCTTTTTTTTTTTCACTGGGGAAATCGGGATGGATGGAAAACTGGGAAAATTAATATGGGCATTGTTCTTTTAGAGAGAAGAGGAGCTATAAATGGTTATTCGAGACGCATAAGCAGCGAAACAATGCTATTATGATTGTAATCTTCAATTAAATAAAATTACATCGAGATATAATAATAAGTTTTCTCAAGCCTCTGAAAAACTGATACAAAATATACTCAATACACGGATAGTATATATAAACTGAATATAAACATCATCTCGGATAATTCTCTCTACATTAAATAAAATATGAATAAATCTATTTCGAAAAATTCTTTTACAGAACATATCAAATGATTGAATTGTAAATATCTCTCACCAAGAGTAACTACTATTTCCAAATACAGCGGCAAAAATCAGTTAATGAAACTCGACGCGAAATTGACATGGCGCACACAGCCAAGTATTTACAAAACTATTTACAATATATAGCCTAAAAA
>NC_090725.1:254919304-254921804 GCF_036898095.1 Palaemon carinicauda | reverse complement strand
TACATACATGAATACCTGCCTATATACATAAAATAGCATATATATATATATATATATATATATATATATATATATATATATATATATATATGTGTGTGTGTGTGTACATACATGCGAGCGATCACACACGATATGTATATACATATATATATATATATATATATATATATGTATACATATATACATGCAAGCGAGCACACACACACACACGCACACACACACACACATATATATATATATATATATATATATATATATATATATATATATATATATATATATATATATATATACAAACATCAAAAAGCTATGAGGAGGAGAGTCTTGGTTTCATTGCTAGAAATATATGAAAACCGGTCCCATAGTACTAAATACTATTATTATTATTATTATTATTATTATTATTAATATTATTATTATTATTATTATTATTATCCTTATTATTATCATTATTACTAACTAAGCTACAACCCTAGTTGGTAAGCAGGATGCTATAAGCCCAAGGGCTCCAAGAGGGAAAAGTGACCCAGTGAGGAAAGGAAACAAGGAAAAATAAAATATTTTAAGAACAACAACACCACCAAAATAAATGTTTCATATATAAACTATAAAAACTTTAACAAAACAAGAGGAAGAGAAATAAGACAGAATAGTGTCGTCGAGTGTACCCTCAAGCAAGAGAATTCTAACCTAAGACAGTGGAAGACCATGGTACAGAGGCTACGGCACTACCCAAGACTAGAGAACAAAAGTTTGATTTTGGAGTGTCTGTTTAAACTCAAGAATCTTTTATCTCAATTCAGGTAAAGCAATGTTTCCATCTAAGATGGCATGATGGAAAATCCCAGTTTTTAGCAGTAAAGATATTTCAACCATATAGCAATTATTAATAATAACTTCGTTATTGATTTTGATTCAACCTCACTTACATAAAGCTAAACAAATGACCGTTATATAATCCTAATCTATTTCAGCCGAGTATAATAATGTGTTATTACTGCAAATATTACAATATCTAAGAAAAATCTAAGAAGGCGTCAAGAAATTCCAATGACCTCAAAGCTTATAGAATGTCCAACAACAAAACTTGCACACATTTTGTAAAACGACGAAGTTTTCTGCAGCGTTGGACACTTCATTCAAACCTTTCTTATATTTTAGAGCTTTAAAGATTTAATTCGGTACTCCAAAAATTTTCATTAACACAGTTCTAATACATTCAGGAGAGTCTGCTCCATACTTTTGTAAGGCAGTTTGTAAAAAAAAAAAAAAAAACAGCTTTGGAAATGCGAGGAATTCTTGTGGGTAATCAATTAAGAAATTCATTTTATCATAAATGATTTTCATGCTATGTTAACAGGTAACGTTTTCCAGCTGCCAGTTAACCAGGATATTGAAAATGTTCTCGATAAAAAAATAAATAATCACAATACCCGAAATTCCTCTAATACCTTAAAAAATATCCCTGAATAAACAAACATATTTTCTATAAGAGTTTAAAATGCGATGTATATGTTCTTACAGAAGGTAAATGACCCGACCTGGTGCTCTAACAAAGGTAAATAGCTTTAACAAAAACAGACTCTGGCTATCACGCAAGGTATATACACCCAGTTCCTCTTCACCAAAATCTACACCAAACACGCATTTGCCGCAACAAAGGCAGATCCTGATAGGAAAATTAAGTCCATGAAATTACAATTACAAGGTAATGATTTTCATGACTGCAGTCTGGAGTTTTTGTTGCGGCAACAATACTGTTTTACATGGGAAGCCAAATTACAAAGGAACTGTTATTATCTATCACATTACAAAGGAACTATGTTATATTCTATCACATTACAAAGGAATTTTATTGTGATATAACACAGAGAATATAAGAAAAATAACCTTGAAAGGAGTTTCACAAAGTTGAGAGGGAGAGCTAGAGAAATAGCTGCGCTGGCTATAAAAGTATTGAGCACATGGGGTATATACAGTATATGTAAAAGAAAACCACGAGACCTAAACCTTATCAAAATATACAATATTGAATGATGGATCTTTCGTACTTTCGAATTAACGGTTTTCAATATCCTCAAATCTTACCGCGAACAATTTTCCGTTGTTTTTTCGTGATATCTAACGAGATGTAGCATAAAAGAGTAAATAGAGAATCTCTAGATATACTATTATAATTATAATTATTATTACTTGCTAAGTTACAACCCTAGTTGGAAAAGCAGGATGCTATAAGCCCAAAGGCTCCAACAGGGAAAATAGCCCAGAACAGCAACAACACTTAAATATTTCGTATATAAACTATAAAATTTTAACAAAACAAGAAAAAGAGAAATAAGATAGAATAGCGTGCCCGAGTATAACCTCAAGCAAGAGAACTCTAACCCAAGACTCTAATAAGAGTCTGAAAACATCTAAGCGTTTTTAAACTCAATCATTAGATGAGAATCGGTAGGGGAAAAAGACAAAGTTTGAGTTTCACTGTCTCTCATTTCATAAT
>NC_090725.1:254894304-254901804 GCF_036898095.1 Palaemon carinicauda | reverse complement strand
ATAGCTGAAATTCAACTTTGATTTGCTAGTTATGATTAAACTTGGTGCTTTAGTCAGACACACATTGGTGAATCAAAGCTCTTTCAACTCTTCTGAACTTTGAAAAATATTTGATGTCTAATTTCACACATCTTGGTCAATCAATTAAGAATTACGGAGACCTTTTGGCACCCAGATCTTACCGACCCGTGTCAAAAGCCTGGTGGAATTTGGAAACTCTCTGGCGAAATATGAACCACTGCTTTAAAAGGAGAGCGGTAAAGGTAACAGTAATGGTTGCTTTCATAAACTTTTGAAAAACATTATACATCAACAAGGCTTTGTTAAGCAGTCATTCATATCCAATGAACCTTTGACAAACACAACTTTTGATTTCACGGTTACCAATAAGGACGAACTTAGTTTTTTTCTAGACATAACACGAGACTTCTGATGCTAAAGGCTCAGATAATATTCGATGTAAAATATTTCCATATAATAGTCTAACTCTAAATCATTCAAGTTTAGTCTGAGATGAAATAACACAGAATGGGCAATTAAACATAACCATTATTAATCAAATTTAGTAAGTCAACATACGAATCTTTATATATATGTAATATATTCTCAAATTATTTCCTCAAATATTGATATGCAATTTACATTTCACTCTGATGCACCTAAACCAAATACTTATAATGATATATTCTATCATTTATATTATGCCAATCTTTTTCTTTATATATATATATATATATATATATATATATATATATATATATTATATGTGTATATATAAATATATATATATACATATATATATATATATACATATATATATATTATATGTGTATATATAAATATATATAAACATATATATATATATATATATATATATATATATATATAGGAACAATGATTTTTACCTGACTTATAGAAATATAATTACGTTTCACAGCGTGTACTGTACAACTGCCTTGGGACAGCTGATAAAAGCTCTGAAGGTAAACAGGCTAAGGAATTGCATAAAAACATGAAGACTTTAGACATATAACGGATGTGTGTATGCATGTATGAATGCATATATATACATATATATACATACATATATATATATAAATATATATATATATATATATATATATATATATATATATATATATATATATCGTAAAGTTTTATGCTAATCACCGGAAGATCACATGAAAGATGAACTCGGATTCAATAAATTAGTCTAGAGAGAGAGAGAGAGAGAGAGAGAGAGAGAGAGAGAGAGAGAGAGAGAGAGAGAGAGAGAGAGAGAGAGCGAATATGTTATACCTACTGTTCGAAATTAAATGAAAAAAATAAAAGTCGGGAAGCCCCCCATTGAAAGTGAAGTTGGAGATAGGTAACGTTGCTATTCAAACTGTTTTATGTAAGCAGTAATTACTTCACCTAAAGCCGTGCTAGGCGGTATATCTTAGCAATCTATGTTTGCCAATAATTACATAAACGGATGAGCAACATGGGGGAGTAACGAGAACTTTGGGCGAAGTCACAGGCAGCAGGGTGACGGATTGGGTTTAATGCTTTTACTCCTGATGCCTGGCGAATGATCTTACTGGAATTAGTATGGACCGGCAGGGGTCACTTGCCTTAGTTAGATATGCACTGCGTATCACAAGGAATTGGCTATCTTTTGATGAATTTAGCCAATGCATCTTCTAAGGATTTAGTCAGTCTATGGAACGCGAAAATGACAGAAAATCCCTCAGTCCCGGGCGTAGCAGGGAGCTAAGAAGCTCCCAGTTTATAAATACTAAAGAAAAATTCAAAATTGGTTATGGGAATGTTAGAATCATGAAGTTACAGCAAGTGGAGAATGAATTCATGAATGAAACACGTTGTAAGGGGATTGGTAAAGAAATCTTAGACCAATCCAATATATATATCTACTCAGGAAGAACAGATGGAGTTGGAAGAGAAGGGGTAGGAATGATGATGACACCAAGAGCAGAAACAGCGTTAACGGAATGGAAGTCTTTAAATAGTATATTGTTACTTGCAAATTTTAAATCAAAGCAGTGCAAAATGAGTATTATAGTTTGCTATGCACCAACAAATTATGCCCCTGAAGAAAGGAAAGATGAAGAATTGCAGTGTAATAGATGGGATATGAAAATTGTGATTGGTGACTTCAATGCTAAAGTTGGAAGGAATAATCAAGGTACAGAGAATGTGTTGAAGGTCTTGGTGAAGTTGCAAATGAAAATGGAATAAATTTTTCAATTTTTTGTCCAACAAACAATCTTATTATTCAAGGTACTCTCTTCCAGCACAAGGCCATCCACACATATACATGAAATTAACCATGTGGCAATTTCAAAAATAAAATAAATCAAATAGCCATTAATAAACAGAGGACAACGGCTCTGAGGAATGTAAGAACCTATAGAGGTGGAGGTATTGGTAGTGATCAACAGCTCCTCGTTGCCACACAGAAATTAGAAATGAAAGCACCCAACAGAAATATAGATAGAATATCTAGGATTGATACAACGAAGCTTCCAGAAGATGAACACAGAGAAAACTTTTCAATTGAATGTAGGAATCGATTTGGAGACTTAGAAACTTTAAGAGACGAAGAACAGACAATTAACGAAGAATGATATGATATTACGAACATAAATCAGTCAGTTGGTAGTGGAGTTGTGGGACATGCAGTTATTATTATTATTATTAATTGCTAAGCTAAAACCCTAGTTTTAAAAGCAGGATGCTATAAGCCCAGGGGCCCCAACAGGGAAAATAGCCCAGTAAGGAAAGGAAACAAGGAAAAATAGGATATTTTAGAAACAGTAACAACATTAAAATAAATATTTACTAAATAAACTATAAATACTTTAACAAAACATGAGGAAGAGAAATTAGATAGAATAGTGTGCCCGAGTGTACCCTCAAGCAAGAGAATTCTAACCCAACACAGTGGAAGACCATGGTACAGAGGCTATGGCACTACCCAAAACTAGAGAGAAATGGTTTGATTTTTGAGTATCCTTCTCCTAGAAGATCTGCTTACCATAGTTAAAGAGTCTCTTCTACCCATACCAAGAGAAAAGTAGCCACTAAACAATTACAGTGCAGTAGTTAACCCCTTGGGTTAAGAAGAATTGTTTGGTAATCAGTGTTGTCAGGTGCATGAAGACAGAGGAGGATCTGTAAAGAATAGGCCACACAATTTAGTGTATGTGTAGGCAAAGGGAAAGAACCGTAACCAGAGAGAAGGATCCAATGTAGTACTGTCTGGCCAGTCATTGGACCCCATTAACTCTATTGGTAGTATCTCAACGGGCAGCTGGTGCCCTGCCCAACCAATAGATATCAATTGATACTTGGGATATTATAACATGGAGGCAAAGACACAAAATGGATTGTTGAAAGTTTTCGAGGTAGTAATAAAAACTATAAGATAGAGCATGATAAGTATTACAATATTGACAGTGAAGTCAAAAGAAAAGCCAGGGATGACCATAGCAAATATTTAGACAGGAAACCAGATGAAGCTGACAAAGGTATAAATTCAAGGAGTGGCTATGTTATAAGAATTGCTCATAGAATTAATAATGAAATCTCTACTGGGGCAAAGAAAGAGAAGCATATACCCACCAAAAAGAGAGATGGATCTGCTATAACAACAGAAGATGAAGAAAGGCCACGTTGGATGGAACACTTTAGTGACGTCATGAATAGGACATATGAAGGGAATAATTTGCTTGACATACCTGAAGACGAGGAAGACCTTGATGTGCCCATGAATGAATTCAGTGTGTTTGAAGTCGAAGCTATCATTAAAACAAGTCAAGAGATGGAAAGCCCTTGGACATGATGAAATAACCGCTGAGATGATATTGGCCGAAAATGAAGTGACTCCCAGAATACAAGATTATTTTGTAGAATGTGGCGTGAAAAAGCAAAACCTGATGAATGGGAGCTAGGAGTAATGATGAAAATGGCAAAAAAGGGAGATCTGACTGATTGCAATAATTACAGAGGCATCACACTTATGGTAGTTGTCATGAAAATATATAATATGCACATTCTTAAAAGAATAGAGAGAAAGATTGATGAAAAGTTGAGAAATGAAAAAACAGGATTTAGAAAAGTTAAAAGCTGTACTGACCAGCAATGTGTAGAATATAAAAATCCACTTTTGATGGTATTTGTGAACTATACTTATTTATTGATTTGGAAAAGGCATTTGACTCGGTACCTAGGAACAAATTGTGGAGGTACTTAGGAGAGGTTTATGGGAGCTGCAATAAAGAGCACGCACGAACCATGTATGAATAATATAAGGACTGGATACAAGAATGAAAATTGGTTTAGAGTAACAACAGGTGTTAACCAGGGAAGTGTTCTTTCCCCACTCTTGTTCATTGCATATATAGGTGTAATTATAAGAAGTTTTAAGAAAAGAATAAAGATCTCAGGAGACATCATGATCTTAGCTGATGATTTTGTTTTCTGGACATATGGTCGGGAAGAACTAGAAAGAGCAATGATAGCCTTGAACGATTGTTTAACAGAAGCCGGACTGAAGATGAACATTAAAAAAACAGAACTATTAACAATCAACAAACAACAAGAAGCTCCAACGAACTTCATGATAAGAAATACGGTAATGAAGGACACCAACGCATTCAAGTATTTAGGGTGTATGTTTACAGAAAAGGGCTATAAGAACAAAGAAGAAATTACTGAACGATTAAAGAAATATTATGAATGCTCTGGAGCACTCTATCCAATTATTAGAGATGCATATGTACCAATAGAAGTAAAGAAAACTATATTTGAAGGATTACTAACACCAATAATGACATATGGATCAGAGAGCTGGACAATGGCAATCAAAGACAGGACCAGAGTCCAAGCTTCAGAGATGAAAAGCCTGAGAACAATAATTTAATGAGAATGGATGGAAATAGAATAGCAAGGAGGAGATGGGACTGGATGCCTGGTGGGAGGAGATCAAGAGGTAGACCATGTAAACGCTGGAGGGATGGAATTGAAGAGATTCTGACAAAGAACAACATACCAACAATTGAACAGCTGAGAAGAGAGGGATTTTTAAAAACAGAATGAGTGGAGAAGACAATTGATTCCTCTGACAGGCTGAAAGCTTACCTGGGAGTGGAAGTAAGCAGTAAGTAAGTGCGCCCCAGCCAATTTTGTGGAGAGTCCTACGTTATTATGGAGTTCCTCTTAAATATGTAAATTTGATTAAGTTTCTTTATGAGCATAGCAAGTGCAAATTTAATGTTAGTAGAGTTCTATCAGATGAATTTCTGGTGAATAGTGGAGTACTCCAAAGGGATGTGTTGTCACCTATATTGTTTATCCTCCTCATGGATTTTGTAATGCATAAAACAGCTGGGGATGGTGGAGAAGGCTTGGACTACATTGGTAACACGAAATTATCTGACCTAGAGGATGCTGATGACTCTGTCATTAGCAGAACACCACAGGACTTGCAAAGCTTGCTTACCAAAATGTATGAAATATAATTTGAGGTTGGCTCAAGATATATAGAAGAAAGACAGAGATGATGAAAGCGGAATATGAAATACAAGATGAAATATCATTGAAAGGAGAGAGAATTATTGAGACGGAATCATTTAAATATTCAGGAACTATGATCTCTAATACAGGATCTTTAGAATTTGAGCTTAATGAAAGACTAAAAAAAAGGAAATTAGACACCGGCTAGGTTAAGTAAAATTTGGAAATCAAATCGCCTGAAATTACATATAAAAATCAGGCTATATATCAGTTATGATAAGGTCAGTGTTAATGTACGGACATGAGTCGTGGTATGACAGTGAAACTATCCAACAGATTTTGAAGATACGTGTACGTTGGTTTCCTGTAGACAGATGTGTTAAACCCAGTACCAAGTTTTTTAATGCTAATATCCTTCTTAGTGTCCTTAATATTAACATTCAAAAACTTGGTACTGGGTTTGACACATCTGTCTACAGGAAACCAACGTTCACAGGCCTATGCACTAAATTCTCATATTTTATTCCTATACAATATAAGAGAAACCTTCTCTGCACTCTCACTTATCGACCATATAACCTTTGCTTTAATTATCTAAACATCCTTAAGGAACAAATGGATATAATAAAATTACTTTACAATAATGGATTCCCCTATAATTTTACTGATATCTATAAAAGGAAATCACTAAGCAAACTTACGTTACCATCATGTGAAAAGCAACCAAATGTTCCTTGGAAAAATATCTTCTTTACTATTCCATATATAGGGTCCCACAGTTTTGAGATAAATAATCATAATAGTAAAATTGTCGGTGTATTTTATCCACAGGTATCATTGAAGACAATGTTTTCCCCCTCTAATACAATGAGAAAAGTTTTCAAATTTAAAGACCGGGTCTCATATGATCTTTGTTCGGGTGTCATATCAGAGACCATTCCCAAAGCGAGGACCACCCAATGTCCAAGGAGAATTTTTCCATCTTGGCCACTTAACAGAGTGGTCTCGACCTTGTGATAATGAAGGCTATATTTCAACACCAACTTAAACCAAACCTGGGCCGGACAGCGTATGAACTAGCTTGTGTTTAATTTTAATTCATGTGAGTTTATAGCGCTGGAGCTTTGATCATTTATTGTATATTTAGATTGATTTTATGATTTTAAATCATTTTTATTTTATTTCATAAAGTTTTAGAGCGTTCATCTTAAATTTTTCGATTAAACATTTATCAAGCTGTTCTACCTTATACAGTGTATTTATTTTTCGGAAAGCCTAGTAATAAACTTGTATATAACAACTCTGGTAATGTTATTCATATATATATATATATATATATATATATATATATATATATATATATACATATATACATATATATATATATATACACACATATACATATATATATATATATATATATATATATATATATATATATACATATATATATAAATATATATATATTCTTATAGTTTCTGACTCGTGTACTGGAGAAACACTTACTTTCTGTCCTAAGTACGTATATTCATTAAGTATCTCTAGTGGCTCTTCCATTACTCTTATTTGTTGTCTCTATGCATTTTCATTAAAAATTATCATTGGATGAAGATCATTTGGTAAGCAAATTGAGATTATGAAAAGTAAAATGTCACTTTCTCTATAAAGAAAAGTATTTAAGGAGATGGTCCTATCAGTATCAACTTATGTATCAGAAACTTTGAGCCTTACTAAAGCCTTGGAACACAAGCTTGTCACAACTCAAAGAGCAATGGAAAGAATAATGATGGGAATAACACTAAGAACAAAAAAGAGCAACTTGGATACAAGAGCAAACTAAGTTAGAGGATGTTCTAACAACATGTAACATAAAGAAATGGACGTGGTCAGGACATATCATGAGAATGACAGATAATATATGGTCATTAAAAATAACAAAATGGGTTCCTAGAGACTGTAAACGAAACAGAGGAAGGAGAG
>NC_090725.1:254879304-254889304 GCF_036898095.1 Palaemon carinicauda | reverse complement strand
TCTCTATAACGTGATTATCACCCTTTTTCAGTTCTTTGCAACGGCAGAAACCTGATTTTACAGTTAACAGATGGAAAATAACACAAACAAAATAATGATGTTTTAATTACAATCTAAAATATAAAGAATATGAGAGGTCACTGACATTCAGAGAAAAGCGTTTTAATAATGGTAGACGAACAACACATCGGAAGACCATGACATTTATTCACGTCATCGCCACATAAATAGGAAGCCATATTATAGAAAAGTTTATGGCTGAATTTGATAACACATTCTCAAGAGAATGTGAAACAAATATCTTGCAGTCAAAAGTAGCGCAAAGTCTTGTGATATATTCAAAAGATGCTCATAAAGTAGGAGAATCGAGTGACATTAGTTAATTCTTAATATCTCAGTTCAGCTTGTTTATACCCATAATTTTCTGAACAAAATAAGAGATTAATTGCCTTTGAACTTCTGCGTTTTAAGATACACACACATATATATGTATATATATATATATATATATATATATATATATATATACATATATATATATATATATATATATATATATATATATATGTATATATGTGTACATATGGGTATGTTACTTTACATTTGGTACTTGGGGATGTTGATTAAAGTTTATAATGAATAGACAATATCTTAGTGGCGTCCATACATCGAAGACTGAAAACTATCTGAAGCTCAGTTTTTCCTGAGAGATGCTGTCTTCCATTTTTGGACGCCACTAAGATGTGGTCTATTTATTATAACACACAAACAAATTATATATATATATATATATATATATATATACATATATATATACATCTGTGATAAGGATTGGATTATTCCCGAGTTTAAAAGAGAGAGAGAGAGAGAGAGAGAGAGAGAGAGAGAGAGAGAGAGAGAGAGAGAGAGAGAGAGAGAGAGAGAGAGAGAGAGAGAGTGTGTGTGTTCTTAAATTTCTAATAAGAAAATCTCTTCGAAGTAGTTTCCGTCATTTCCTTGACTTGTTCCTTCCACAGACATAACCGTATTAAGAATGACAGACAATGTCATGTCGTAGCAATAACTGAAGAGCCAACATCAGGCAGACAAGAAAATCGACAGGGATTATCAGGTCAGGACTTGGTAAAATCCGCCTCTTATTGGCAGAATGTCGTTTTCGCAGAAGAAAGGTTTATTATTGGCAGATGACGGTAACATCAAATAAGGTTTCGCAATAATATTCGATGATACATAATACAAAAATAAACATTAAAAGCGGAACTTAGCGAGATTAATTCATATTTCTTGATATACTGGATTTAAGATTTTGGATCTTTAGTCCAGTCACTGGGACTTGGGAGGCCATTCAACCCACGTGTGTAACCTTGAGAAAATCCTGTTACTCTAAGAAGTAAAAAATTAAGAAGTTGAATAGCAAATGAAGGAAAGGAAGCAAACGGAGGTAAGTCTACTGATAAAACGAAACCCTTTATAGATAAATTATATATCTAAACATAATATTCAATAGCATAACCAATATTTATCCAAAAAATCTTAGGAAATAGAGAGTCAAAATTCATTCCATATCAGAAAAATTATCTTTAATTATGACCCTTCATTTTATCAATTCTTTTTTAGCCTTCAAAACTATGTCAAAAATGAGTATGTTAACACAAGAATCTACACCGCATCACTGACTCTCAATGAAAACCTATATAAGAATTTGCTTCGAAAGGGATCTAAAAGCTAAGGTGATACTTTTGAAACATACTTTGCAACTCATGAGCAACATTAACACAGGACCATGTTTCTCTTGTATACCCTTTTCTCCAACTATGTATTCAATATATTTAACAAAGTCTGAAGAACGAAAAAGCAAAGTGACATGCATTCGGATAAGTATGCAATGTTAGTAATTCATATACTTGAGTAGGCTATTAGAAAATTAAAGAGTAGCAGTCCCTTATTTCTAAACATTACCATCATATCTTAAGATATCTCATTTTACGCACAGGCATGTACATATTTACACACATAATCACACAAATACACACACACACACACACACACACACACACACACACACACATATATATATATATATATATATATATATATATATATATATATATATATACAGTAAATATATGTATAATCGTCATTGATGTTCCACTTTTTGTCTCGAACAATAAACGAACTCTTCAAACTATCGCTTATTAAAATTTTCATTTTCTTTCACCGACATAAATCTGTTGTCGTCAATATCCTTGCTTAGTTTTGAAAAACAGTAACTACTTTCCAGTATCGATCTAGCTATAAACAAGATGTCAAAGGCCATTTCCCCAAGGAGCTTCAGTTCTCGTGTCAAATTATGAAATCCTAATCACAGTCTCTTATCCGTTTTATGTTTTACTAAAAATAATGTTCCCGTAATGGCACCTCGCCTGTAGTTTCGGAATTTGACCCTAATAAAATTATACATAGGACTATATACATATGTATGTATGTATGTATGTATGTATGATTGTATGTATTCTTCTTCTTATTATTATTATTATTATTATTATTACTAATACTTGCTAAGTTACAACCCTAGTTGGAAAAGAAAGATGCTATAAATGCCCAGGGGCTCTAACAGGGAAAATAATCCAGTAAGGAAAGGAAACAAGGAAGAATAAAATATTTTAAGAAGAGTAACAACATCAAAATAAATATCTCCTGTATCAACTATAAAAACTAACAAAGCAAGAGGAAGAGAAATAAGATAGAACAGTGTGCCCGAGTGTACCCTCAAGCTAGAGAACAGTGGTTTGATTTTGGAGTGACCTTCTCCTAAAAGAGCTGCTTACCATAGCTAAAGAGTCTCTTTTACCCTTACAAACAGGAAAGTAGCCACTGAACAATTACAGTTCATTGACCCCTTGGGTGAAGAATTGTTTGGTAATCTCAGTGTTGTCAGGTGTATGAGGATTGAGGAGAATATGTAAAGAATAGGCCAGACTATTCGGTGTGTGTGTGTGTGTAAGCAAAGGGAAAATGAACCGTGACTAGAGAGAAGGATCCAATGTAGTACTGTATGGCCAGGCAACAGACCCCATAACTCTCCAGTGGTTATATCTCAACGGGTGGCTGGTGCCCTGGTCAATCTACTACCTATAGCAAGTTCTTAAGCTTACAGTGGTGTTGCTAGTTCCGTTCCCGTCTTCTTATTTTTTTTTCTTACACATATGTTAGACTAGTGAGCCAGAGTCTGGGATGGAACAGAGTGCCAGAAGTCTGTCTGTAGACTGACTATGTGTATTCCAATTTGGTAGGAGTATCTGAAAGATCATCCCTGCATAATAGCAAAGCCTGGAAAGGCTTGTTCCCGGACAAAACTATAGCCAATCTCAACACAACCTCGCTCAGTAGAGCCAAGTATTGCCAACTTTCAATACTGACCAATGTGGCTGACGTACGCAAAACATCCAATGTGCCGCTTGCCAGATCAAAGAAGCATTAGATTTAAATGCCAGTGAAGCGAGTCAGCGGAACACAGGCCATTTGAGGGACGGATATAAAGTGATATGGTAATGGGTAACAAGGAGCATGGGGTAGGTAATGAAGCCATGGGTTGGCAATACTTGCCTCTGCTGGCGAGCTCACGCTGTGATAGTCTCTAATTTCGTCCCAAGACAAACCTTTCCAGACTTTACTAAAATGCCACAAATGATTAAAAATGGCTACCACACGGATCGCATTGTGACGGTAAGTTATCAATTTTGTTCCCTATTTTTGCGAACCTTTATCACTGGTAATCGTAACCTGTTAAATATGGAGGCAAATGACCAATTTAACAAAATCATGACTCAAAAAGTAAGATGCCAAGAGAAATTTCTAACTCTTTTCGAATCATTTCTTTTCCACTATTTGAAAAAAAACTTGATGCTAAAAAAATCCTAAAATTAATCCAATTAGAAATGACACCTGTTACCATCTTCAAATATTTAGACAGCTTTGCTGCTGCTGAGCCTTTAACCAAATTGTAATGAAAGAGATATTGCTCAGTAATTCAATACAAGTATCCAACTTAGCCCCTTTATCTTAAGAATTTTGCTTAACTTATTCCTTGTAAGGTTTCCGTTTTTCTTCATTTAATCAAATATTGTCTTCACTGATGTTAGGTAGTCATACAGGCGGTTATGTGGCCGACTTTACTTTGGTTTGACAACAAGAATTATAATGATCCAACTGAGAAGAGTTAAGCAAAACCTGAATGAGTCGTTGAAGAACCATTCCTTTTCACCACCTGTTCATGCATGTCTTTCCTCTCACTGTAACTAATAAAGTATAGATAGCAAATGGGATAATTCTTAAAGCGTTCACAGTGGCTCATGAAATCAGCTCAAACATATTTAGTCTATATGGGTTGTTAGCTCAGTTTGTATACCTAAAAACTTTAGATGGTCAATCGAAGTACGGACATACAATGTCATAAAAGGGCTAATTTGTGAGCATGCCACTTGAAAGTGGCAAAACTATGCTTAAGTGTAAGGTCCCAAGTAGTTAGTTATTGGTAAATCATTTCAGGCCTTAGCGCTTTCACTTGAAATGTTAAGCTTAGTTCAGTTTGCATAATTTGAATGATTTGTAATGGTCAGTATTAACCGGTTTTCCCTTGGTCGTCATCATGCAGTTTTTTTTTTTTTTTTTTAAGCAGTTAGGTCTATTTTCTCGTACTTCCTTCCGGGGAATTTCTATTGTTTAAACCACTTCTTACCACATCCCAAACAAGGGATACAATAAAAATTCTGTATGAAAACCACTCCCTCCTTTTAACCCTCAAATGTAGAGAGAGTAGTTTTCCTCTGTAAATATATTAAACGATAATAATATCAATGGAATCAGTTAAAAAAAAGTAAAATATATACTCGGGAAAGTAAAAAATTAAAGTATATCCAATCATATCAGGTATTAAGATAAGAAAACAAGGTTTTCGTAACCCTCTTCAAGATTCTGCTACGTAATTCTAATCTCACAACTACCTTTGAATGGGCAGCCATGCTCCCAATCCTAAATTAACTCGTTTGCGATGCAGTAAAATAGTATATTAAGCTGTAACATGCCTCCCCTTTTGGTTGTCGAACTGAATAGGACCTAGGATGAGACCCTTCAAACATTTCTATTGAGTTCTGGGTGGATTACCTGGTATTAGTGATACCTTTATCTTTTTCACTCCCGTTATATTTTCTCCGGCAAAATAAGAAACTATCTTAAGTGTATAAACATCATCAAAGACCTTCCATTGGAATAGGTAGAAAAAAATCATCAAAACTGACCAGCAGGTGTAAGATTGATAACTCCGAGAAAAAAGGCGTTTTTTTAGCAACAAAAAGAACAATTAAGGAAAAATATATAGATTTTGGACGTCAAGGAAAATGAAATTCGAATTCCTTATTTCTACCAATTCTTTGTCTTCACAATTTCTGGAGTTTTCGCTGTTGCCAATAAACAAAAAAGACTTGGCGAGTTATGTTCCCTTTCAAATGAAGGACGTCCAAACACAGAATCCTTTCCTCTTGGAAAATCTGAATGAAGAATTTCTCCCGTTGGAAAAGAACAAATCTCCCCGTCAGTCATGTTACTGTTGAGATTTGTCGTCTTCATCCCAATATCTTGCCAATAAATCTCTCCAGACAGACAAGTGACAGAAGTTAGGGGAAATCTTTCAACTCCTAAAGTGACGTTGTTTGGTTTATTATACAAAAGGTTCATTTCACCTCTGCATGTGTCACAAGGGAGATTCAATAGAAAAACCACCGAAGGGTGTTAGTGCTGCCAGTGCCCCTGATGCGGATCACTGTAGGCATTACTCAAAGGTCTTTCTGTGTCCTTTTTCTGCATCGTTGTCCCCGTTGCACATGGCTAATAAATGGCCTCCCAGGCCCCACTTCCAGACTTAAAGGCGAAAATTCATAAATCCCATCCAATATGAAAACCAGAATTTCGCTCACACGAGACGGACGGGAAAATAAACTTTCGATAACACCCTAAGATATTAAAAATTTCATTCTTGGTTTGCTCGGCGAATTTCTTCATTTGAAACTGCGAAAATAAAACATGCAAGATGACTAGGTTTAGATAAATACTTTATTCATATATGTACAAATTTTCTCACCACACATCGTATATGTACTGTATGTAGGGATGTACATGAATATTTATATATGAGTATCTATTTATCTATCTATCTATCAATATATATATATATATATATATATATATATATATATATATATGAGAGAGAGAGAGAGAGAGAGAGAGAGAGAGAGAGAGAGAGAGAGAGAGAGAGAGAGAGAGAGAGAGAGAGAGAGTATTAGGGTACACGGAATAGTGTTCGGAATAATAACGATAACTATAAGAACCATATTTTTTATAAAATGTAAAGTGCATCTAGATATATTTTTCTGTGTAACTTTGCTGCTAACTTCAAAAGAATTTCTGGTTTCTACAAAAATATAACAAAAACAGGAGCAATCAGAGATTTCTGACCTCTGCCAAAGGTTAACGGAGCCGTCTATGGTCCGAGATCTATCTGTGGTGGAAATTTCGTCAAAATCCGTCAATTTGGTTTGAAGTTATCTTTACAATGTAAATCCGGACCTAGAATCCGGATCATCAACAAAATTTACTGGGGTCGTCCATGACCTAAAGTCTATCTGTGGTGAAAATTAAGTCAAAATGTGTCGAGTAGTTTTGACGTAATCCTGTCCACAGACACACAGACACGAGACATGAAACGTTTATATTTGTTATTGTTATAATACACATTAATTTTATTCCCCTTTGGAATTCTGTCTAGTATAAATAAATAAACTAGAATCCGGATCAGGCTTCGTATCATTCCCAAAATTTGATGGGATCGTCCATGACCTAAGATTTATCTGAGGTGAAAATTTCGTCAAAATCCATCGAGTGGTTTTGACGTACTCCTGTCCACAGACACACAGACAGACAAATAAATAAATAAACAAACCGACTTGGTCTCATAACCTATATGGCGGACGTAATGATGGCCGATTTGTCTATGTTTCGGAACATCTCCTGTCAACACACCTGTATAGAATAATATTAATAATAATAATAATAATAATAATAATAATAATAATAATAATAATGATAATAATAATAATAATAATAATAATAATGTTATTATTGTTATAATTTTTATTTATAAAGATGCTACTGGAGTAATTTTTTATATAGTAGTAAAAATAATCACTATCTTTCAAAGCCTACTTTTTTTTTAACGTAATAAGGTTGTTTTCATATGATGCCTACAAGCAGACCTTCTCAATGGTTGACCATTTTCGTTTATACTGAAGATGAACTCACAGAGGTAGAGAATAAAATTATCAAGTAAAAAAAAAACAGTATTCATTTCAACTTCTCTAAAAATTCTCCTGTTTTCGAATAAGACCAAAATCGTATTGATCCTGTATAAATTGTTAAGAGATTTGTTTCCCGTCACTCTAGGTATCAAGTTAATCCATTGTTCTTTTCACACAGTAGGTTTTTATATTTGTTAATCCTTATTGATTCTGAATTTCATTTCACTTATATGAAAGTTCTTCTACGATTACACACAAGCAATAAAGGATTATTCCTATGGCGAATTCTCATTTTTTTTCTTATTTAAGCGGTATGTTTCCCCAAATTGTAATACTCACTTTTTAAAATGAATAACAGATGGTTTTCAATTTCCATGGTTATATAGTTATATTCTTACATTCATCATTCCTGGTGGCGTTGTTGAAATGAAACCACATAAAAAAGTAGTTTTATTTTTCGACAGCCTTATTTTGAAAATGTATTTTTTTTATGCATTCTAGTTTTTTTTTTTTTTAAAGAGTACACAAAAGTGTTGTATTGGCTTTAAATTTCTTTTCTTCTGATAATGGATGTAGTACCCGTTAAAATTTCTACAATTCTTTATTGCTATGTATAAAGAAAGGAAAAATGTAAACCAGAAGTCTTTTGGCTTGCAACATTTGCCTGAATATAAAATTGCTTTTGAATAATAATAACAACAACAACAACAACAACAACAACAACAATAACAATAATAATAATAATAATAATAATAATAATAATAATAATAATGAGGAGGAAAAAAAGAAACAGTTGAGTCAATGAAATGCGTACTTCATTCTTCATTACATAATGATTTCTTTCTCAGATTGTTTTAAGTCTTTCTCTACAAACCATGAATCAAATAATTTCAATATATTAGCGATTCTGAACAGTATTAATTATTATTATTATTATTATTATGATCATTATTATTATTACTAGCCAAGCTACAACCCTAGTTGGAAAAGCAAGATGCTATAAGCCCAAAGTGCTCCAATCGGGAAAAATAGCCCACAGTGAGGAAAGGAAATAAGGAAATAAATAAATGATGAGAATAAATTAACAATATATCATTCTAAAAACAGTAACAGCGTCAAAACAGATATGTCCTATATAAACTATTAACGTCAAAACAGATATGTCATATATAAACTATAAAAAGACTCATGTCAGCCTGGTCAACATAAAAACAATTGCTCCAACTTTAAACTTTTGAAGATCTACTGATTCAACTACCCGATTAGGAAGATCATTCCACAACTTGGTAACAGCTGGAATAAAACTTATAGAATACTGTGTAGTATTATGTCTCATGATGGAGAAGGCCTGGCTATTAGAATTAACTGCCTGCCTAGTATTACGAACAGGATAGAATTGCCCAGGGAGATCTGAATGTAAAGGATGGTCAAAATTATGAAAAATCTTATGCAACATGCATAATGAACTAATTGATCGACGGTGCCAAAGATTAATATCTAGATCAGGAATAAGAAATTTAATAGTCCCAAAGTTTCTGTCCAACAAATTAAGATGAGAATCAGCAGCTGAACACCAGACAGGAGAACAATACTCAAAACAAGGTAGAATGAAAGAATTAAAACACTTCTTTAGAATAGATTGATTACCGAAAATCTTGTAAGACTTTCTCAATAAGACAATTTTTTTGTGGAATTGAAGAAGACACAGACCTAATCTGTTTACCAAAAGTAAATTTGCTGTCGAGAATCACCCCTAAAATTTTAAAAGAATCGTACAAATTTAAAGAAATATTATCAATACTGAGATACGGATGTTGAGGAGCCACCGTCTTTGACCTACTTACAATCATACTTTAAGTTTTGTTAGGATTCAACTTCATACCCTATATTTTGCACCATGCACAAATTTTAGCTAAATCTCTATTAAGGGATTCACCAACCCAGATCTACATTCAGGGGATGGAATTGATGCAAAGAGAGTAGCATTATCTGCATATGCAACAAGCTTGTTTTCCAGGCCAAACCACATGTCATGTGTATATAGTATGAAAAGTAATGGGCCAAGAACACTACCCTGTGGAACACCGGATTTCACATTCCTATACTCACTATGGTGTCCATCAACAACAACTCTTTGAGATCTATTACTTAAAAATCAATAATAATGCTAAGAAACTACCCACCCACTCCCAACTGTTTGAGTTTGAAAACAAGGGCCTCATGATTAACACGGTCAAAGGCAGCACTAAAATCAAGGCCAATCATACGAACTTCCTGACCACAATCAAGGGATTTCTGTACAGCATTGGAGATTGTAAGAAGGGCATCACATGCTCCAAGGCCTTTACCAAAACCAAATTGCAAACTAGGGAGTAGATGATTATAAGACATATTCGTATATTTAAAGGAAACCAAATTTTTTGCGTACGAATGGTTTGCTATAGAAATCTCATGTTCTTACATAGATTATTAAGCCCGTTTTCAAGTTCATGAATAATCTTTAGGACTATTTAATTTCTATCTTTAAAGCTATTGGAAACATACCTATGGAAAAAGAAATTGTACAAACATTTATAATATAATAATAATAATAATAATAATAATAATAATAATAATAATAATAATAAAAAAATCTAATGGACTGTCCAACT
>NC_090725.1:254816804-254874304 GCF_036898095.1 Palaemon carinicauda | reverse complement strand
AAGAAGTTTCTTCCAGGCAATGAACATTGTAAGAGTAAATACAAAGACAGGAAAGGTAATGAAAAATTAATTGTTGCTACAAAAAAAAAAAAAAAAAAAAATTGTGGTATATCAGAGGTGACGTGAAGGATTTCACGAAAGTAATCCCAGTTGCTTTACGAAGATTTTTAAAAAAGTAATATCGTTATTAACGTAACAGCAAAATTGAAATAAGCGATTACTGCTTAAAGTAATAATTTTCCAAATTTCATTAATAACGTCATCCCGAGGCATGCCTATATAATTAACAAAATTTTTGGTGTATAATTTTTACCATAATGACACCATTAAAGGTAATGATTAAATTAATGCTAGTATTTGAAAATTGATAACCGTGAAAAATCGTCGTTCATTTTCTAACAAAATTAAATGAGGAAAATTAACTGTTAAATGTTACAGACTGAATAATTATAACGGGCAAAATAGTTCCAGTTTTAAATATGCATTTTAAGGGGGAACTGGGTCAAATTAGGCCACCGCTGCTGATGGGTCATTCAGTGAATACTTGAAAGAGGGGGAAATCCCCTCGTCGCATTATGAAGTAAAACTGGAGTGGTTGACCAGCAAGACGGAAGAAAGTAAGAAGGAACGGAAAAAGGTAGAAGGCTTAAAATTTGGTACAGCTAGGTAACGAAGGAACCTGTAACGAGCCTTTGGGGATTCCAACCGAGTACCAAGGAAACAATAAGGTTAAAAAAAAAAAAAAAAAAAAAAAAGATTATATTTGCCTTGTCACACGCCACCGTTGAGATACTACTACTAGAGAGTTGTGGGTCCTTTGGCTGGCCAGACAGCATTACATTAGATCCATCTCTCTGGTTACAGTTCATTTCCCCCTTGCCTACACATACACCAGATAATCTGCCCTATTCTTTACACATTCTGCTTTGTCCCCAAGGGGTTAACTACTGTAATGTAATTGTTTAGTGGCCACTTTCTTCTTGGTAAGGGTAGAAGAGACTCTTTAGCTATGGTAAGTAGCTCTTCTAGAAGGAGGACATTTCAAAATCAAACCATTGTTCTCTAGTCTTGGGTAGTGCCATAGCCTCTGTACCATGGTCTTCCACTGTCTTGGGTTAGAGTTCTCTTGCATGAGGGTACACTCGGGCACACTATGCTATCTTATTTCTCTTCCTCTTGTTTTCTTAAAGTTTTTATAGTTTATATATGAAATATTTATTTTAGTCATGTTACTGTTCTTAAAATATTTTAGTTTTACTTGTTTCCTTTCCTTACTGGGCTACTTTCCCTGACGGAGCCCCTGGGCTTATAGCATCCTGCTTTTCGTACTAGGTTTGTAGCTTAGCAAGTAATAATAATAATAATAATAATAATAATAATAATCTTCTCTGTCTACATATTTTTCCACTTCTGTGTGGGGTCGATGTTTCTGGTCAGCTTTCTCCATCTACCTCTGTCCCACACCTCATCACCAATTAATCCCTTTGATCGAAAGTCATCCTTGATACAGTCCACCCACCTTCACTTTGGTCTCCCTCTCCTTCTCGTTCCCTATGCCTCCATTTCCATCACTCTCCTCCCAATATACTGTTCATCTCTTCTCATGACTTGACCGTACCACCTCAGTATACTTTCTTGGATCTTATCTGGTAGTTTTCTAACTCCTGTGGTACCCCTAATTACCTCATTCCGTATCTTATCTCTTCTTGTCACTCCATACATCCATCTCAACGTTCTCATCTCTGCCACATCCATCTTCTTCTCTTCTGTCTTCTTTATTGCCTACGGCTACACTCCATACATCATTGCCGGTCTCACAACTGTCCTGTGTACTTTACCTTTCAACTTAACCCCTATTTTCCTGTCGCATAGTACTCCACGCACTTTTTTCCAATTCTTCCATCCTGCTTATATTCTGTGGTTTATTTCTGCCCCCAGATCATCATCCTCTGTAACTGTTGATCCTAAATACTTGAAATTTTCAACTCTTTTCAATCTCTCTCCTTGTAAACTAACTTTCCCATTCTCTCCATTTTTCAATCTCAAATACTCTGTCTTTTTCCTGCTGATCTTCAATCCCCTATTTTCCATTTCTCTTCACCACTCCTCCACTTTCTCCTCTACTACCTCTCGCCTAGTGCTACACAGTATAACATCATCAGCAAAAAGCATACACCAAGGAGACTGATCTCTAATACCTTGTGTTACTACATCCATGACCAGATCAAATAGGTAAGGGCTCAATGCAGACCCCTGATGTAGTCCCATATTTACAGGGAAACTTTCTGTTAGGCCTATACTGCTTTTAACATTTGTTTCTGGACTTTCATATATATCTTGGGTGATTCTTACGTATTTCTCAGGAACTCCCTTTTCTCTCATACATCTCCACAGCTCCTGATGTGGTACTCAATCATATGCCTTCTCCATGTCAATAAAGACCATATGTAATCCTTTTTGTTTCTCCCGATGTTTTTCTATCAAATATTGCTTCTACAATCCTCTTCCTGGCATGAATCCAAATTGTTCCTCACCAATTGTTGTTTCATCTCTGAGTCTCTTCTCAATGATCTTTTCCCATATTTTCATAGTATGGCTTATCAGCTTTATGCCTCTGTAGTTGCCACTGAGAGGGGCAAGCCAGCCTTAACTTGGTGCTGGTCCCAAGCCCGGGAAAATGGGGAGGGTTGGCGGCAGGAAAGCATCCGGCCATTAAAAATTAGCCAAAACAACTATGGTCAGTGAGTATAAGAATGAAATTAATGCTAGGGCGTTCTCCTTAAGCGACGCATTGGGAACTCGCCCGATCCCTCCGAAAAATTGGCATGGGCGGGCTGGGTTAAAGAGGCAAGCTCAGAGGAAAATATCTGAGGAGAGGATGAGAGTAGCAACTCTGAATGTGGGAACAATGACTGGAAAAGGGCGAGAGCTGGTTGACCTCATGGAGAGAAGGAAGATTGGAGTGCTGTGTGTGCAGGAGACCAAGTGGAAGGGAAATAACGCAAGAGAACTAGGCGAAGGTTGTAAATTATTTTACAGTGAAGCAAATATGGAAGGAAGAAATGGAGTAGGAATAATATTATCAAAAGAGTTGAAGGAAATTTTGATTGGGGTAAATAGGAAAAATGACAGAATTATGAGTTTAAAGCTAGGACTGGGAGCAACAATAGTCAATGTGGTGTGTGCCTATGCCCCGCAAACTGGATGTACAGAGGAGGAGAAGGATACATTCTGGAAGGAGATGGACCAGGAGCTTAGAATAATTCCTGCAAGGGAAAGGGTAATTATAGGAGGAGATCTGAACGGCCATTTGGGAATTAGTAGGGAAGGGATAGAGAGAGTGCATGGAGGTTGGGGTGTGGGTGAGAGAAATGATGGGGGAGAAAGTGATTGATTTTGCATTGGCTTTTGACCTAGCAATGATCAACACCTTCTTTGATTACCTACAGTAGTGGTGGCAAGGAGAACCAGATAGATTTGCTGCTGTGTAAGAGAGACCATCTGAAAGAAGTCAGGAACTGCAAGGTGATAAATGGGGAGAGTGTAGCAGCGCAACACAGATTAGTGGTAATTGATTGCAGACTAAGGAATTAAAGGAGAAGTAAAAAGACGAGAATGGACCCAAAGATTAAGTGGTGGAAATTGAAAGAGGAAGAAGTGAGAGTCTTGTGTAAGGAAGGAGTGCTGGAAGCAGTAAGGTTACATGAGGATGTACAAGAATGATGGACCGAGAATAGTAAAGTGATTCTAAGGATCGGCGAGGAAGTACTTGGAAAGTCATCAGGAAGAAGACCCCCAAATGATAAAGAATTGTGGTGGTGGAATGATGATGTGCAAGAATGGGTAAAAGCCAAGAAAGAAGCCAAGAAGCAGGCAGATCTATCCGGACAAGAGCAGGATAAAGAAAATTATAAACAAGCAAAGAAAGAAGCAAGAAGAGCAGTAGCAAAGGCAAAGGCAGAGACATTAAATGAAATCTATAAAGAGATGGAAATACCAGAAGGAGAGAAGAAAATATTACGAATTGCTAAGGCCCGAGATGCTGCATTCAAAGACCTGACACATATAAGGCAAATAAAAGATAGCAATGGCACAGTTCTAGCAGAAGAGAGTGAAATTAAAAGGTGAGAAACTTATTTTTAAGAACTATTGAATGAGACTCCCAAACGAGACAGTTACCATAGGAATGACTAGAAGAGAAGTAAAACAAGCAGTAAAGAAGATAAAAAATAGTAAAGCTGCAGGACCGGATAATATACCGAGGTATGGAAGAGTCTTGGAGAGGAAAGCATAGATATCTTGTGGGACCTGACACAGAAGATCTTCAATCAGGAAAAGATGCCAGAGGAATGGAGAAGAAGCCTAATCATTCCCATCTATTAGTGGAATAATAATAATAACAATAATATAATGGACGTCCAATCGATTCATGATCTTGATCTTAAAATATTTACCCTTTTTCTTAAATTAATTCTGGGAGGCAGAGTTACATAAGAATTAACCATATATTGATTATACCTTTTCCGTACCTTAGTTTAGCTACCTTTCTTGTTTAGTTGTTGTATAACTTGATGAAACACCAGAGCGTTTCTATAATTTTTGGTAATTAAATATCGATTCCCACACTTAAGTATTTTCTCTACAGGCACTAGTGAGTATTGGTCTTTTATCCAAGTGCCTCTTATTAAGCATAAGTATGGAAAAGTTGGCTTCAGGAACCTTGATACACTTAAGGGCAACATATGACAACATATATCAACTCAAAACGTAACTGTAATATTCCTGAGTGACAAAATCCACGTTTACCAAATGGAATTCTTAATTAACACTAATATTCCATGGGTCATTCTTATTACAATACAATAGGAAACACTATTGCCTTAAGGGAAAAACGACCTTTGTACCATATCTCCTTAGACTGCCGCGTTGTTTCTTTGAGCGTATTTTTTGAAAAAAAAAAAAAAAATACGATAAAAAAATGCAAAGATGTTAGATCCCAAGTTTGAGTCAATATGAATAATGAATTACGAAACCAAGGTACTTACACATGAGGGAATATAATTTAAATTCTAATGATATCACCTTCAGGAATAAATTTGTTTTATCAAAAATTTCAATTGTATATATATATATATATATATATATATATATATATATATATATATATATATATATATATATATATATATCGGCCACTTTAAAAATCATTTTCCATATATCATTTTGGTTTTATCAATCATAATTAATTCTTTATTCATCTTCAAGCTTCTCAAGAGTTACACAAGCGCTCCAATAAATTTATATGAGCGACAGAGATCTTCCACCCATTTCTTGTTGCCAAACGATGACATCATTAAAATGTTAATTGCTTTCCCAAGTGAAGTTATAAAAAACTTTTTAATCATCAATTTCTAACTGCCACAGATTCGAGGGCTGGATTTAAGTAGACGAATTCTATTTTTGAAAACTGGATCACTTACGTATTAATCAAATTAAAATTATGACTATTTTATCAAGGGAACGACACTGTGAGGGGTAGATCATATAAAAATTATCCTAGAAAACAGTGTTAATTTATGTATGATTGTAGCCTTCTTTTTACGGGCTATTTTGGGAAAAGAAGCATAATGGCGGATTCATGAAGTTCTTTGCTTTACCAGAATGCTACGACAAGAAAGCCTAGAAAGAGAAGTAATAAATGAAAAAAAAAAAGGTGGCTTGACTTGCCTGCGAAAACTTGTAATACTATAAAACCAGTTTAATCGCTTATCTTCATAGCTTTAGAAGTAACATCTTTCTAATGACCCTAGGCTGAAGCAAAATCTCAGATTAGAAAGAATTGATGGTCATGCTGTTTATGTATCTGCAAAAATAAGACCAAAATATACACGGGAATCCATAATGAATGATCTACAATACACATGCCAGGACGTCAAGTGGAGGCTACTCACTCAATGGTTTTGAACGAAAAACATTTTCTTTTCGGACATATGCCGAAACTTCAGGCACGAGTACACACTGTCTAAGTCCGCATGCCCGAGATACTCAGCTTTCTACAAGATGGATACTACGAATGTTGAAACCCAAACAAAACGTAATTATACTAGGAACCTATAGGATACTTCTAACTCATCTCCAGGCTAATCTTTTCTTCTATGGCAATTATTTCCTTGAATGACACCAAACGATCAAGACAATTAATAGAAACATGAAGATTCTTCACTTCTACAAAAATGCAAACAAATGCCATCTGACAAATTGGGACGGTCTATTCATTTTGGCATTCTGAAGGTGTTTGGGGAAAATCATATAACAGAATAGCAACCATTACCAAAATCAATAGAGATGGATCCCAGGAGAAATCTGTGAAACGGTAGGTTGTTTCTTCGAGATTAATGTCCCTGTCTACACAACATAAGTGTCAGTGCAAGACACAGTTTAGAGGGTTGGATTACAGAATCGGGTCTTTTATTGAAAACCTAAGATAAAAAAATCTACAATAGTGTATCTGGTGAATTTTTAATGACAATAGACATTAATATTTGGAAAAATATTTTGCAATTTATAGTTCTTGGTAGTTGAAGGAAGAATTGTTAAAAGGTTAGGAAGAAACATATACGCTTTAGATTATATATTGTACAAAGGATTACATAAGTAGAAAACAACCAGACTATTTTGAGGAGGTATGGACAAATGGAGCTAATGATTAGCGACTGATTATCAAAAGTATTTATAATGCCACAGTTTAGAAAGGATGGGAGCCTTGCCTAGAAAAGCGATGGAATTGAAGGTAAGGTAATACCACTTCACGAAGCAACGCACATACAAATAAAGAAGGATAACTTTTTTATGTTCCCTTCTACTCTACAAATGCCATCTGATTCCACGTCAAAAAAGCCATTGAATGTAACACTCAATTTCAAATCTATCTTTTCTTTTATTAAATTGTCAATTTTTATGGTAAAAAGTGTTGTATGTACACAAGCAATTGTCATCCTTATGTGACAAATTGTGATACTATAAATACAAGTGCTGTCGCTCAATATTATTATTATTACTAGTTAAGCTGCAATCATGGTCGGGAAGGCAAAATGCTTTAAACACAAGGGCTCAAACTAGATAAAATAGCCAAGTGAGGAAAGGAAGTAAAAAATAAATAAACTATGTATATGAAAAATAAAACTATAAATAAGAAATATAAAATATTTGAAGATCAGTAGCATATAAACTACGAAGAGACTTCTGTCAGTCTGTTTAACATGAAAACAATTGCTGCAAGTTTGAACTTCAGAAGTCTCACCAATTCAACTGCCTGATTTTGAAGATCACTCCACAATTTGATAATAGGTGTAAAAGAAATTAAAGAATACAGCGTAGTATTAAGCCTTATGGTGGAGAAGGCAAGACTAAAAGAATTACCTGCATACTAAGTACTATATACAGTATGATAGTCTAGAAAGATCTGAATGCAAAGGATGGTCAAAATTATGAAAAATCTTATGCAACATGCATAATAAACTAACTGAACGACAGTGCCACAGATTAATATGACATCAGGAATAAGAAAATTGAATAGGCCACAAGTTTTTGTCCAACAAATTAAGATAAAAGTCAGCAGATGAATACCAGCCAGTAGAACAATAGTCAAAACAAGTTATAATGAAAGACTTGAAACATTTCAGAATAGATTAATAAACAAAAATCTCAAAAGACTTTCAAAATGTAATTTTTTTGTTTAATTGTAGAAGTTAGCTGTATGAGAACTCACCTTTTGTTAAAGCTCCTATCGCTCCCATCCCATTGGTGACCTAAGGAGTGCTTCAAACACCCACCCCACCTCCCAGCTCATCGCTTTATTTGTCATATCTTTTGACGATGCCCACCACCAATTCAAACTCATCTGTCCATGCTGCCACAGCGACATTCCTGCCCTTCACCAGCTGATATGATTATTGCCTGATTTCCAGGACAAGGTTCGGTTCAACATTAAGGGTGTGACTTGCTCAAGCAGCAAAGCAGACAACATCCTCACTGTGATTCCTGATGACACCTTCCAACAAATATCTGATCGACTGTGTAAGCAAAGGGATGCTCCGATACGGTATGATGCCCTCAAATCCTACATCCTGTGGCAGTACTCACTGTCACCAGCCACTCGTACAGCTAAAATTTTTCTGCTCTCTCAACATTCGTTGGGCAATCAAAAGGGTCAATATACCACTAAGAAAGGATCAGTATTGCTTGACTTTAGCCTGCTGAAGACAGTTCTCCTCATGAAGTGAACCTACTAGCGGCCCTTCCTGATGTTGACACCTTGCCCATGACCATCATTATGGACAGCCACTTTCCTACCAACAAACACTTCATCAATAACCCTATTCCTGATGAAAGGGACAACCATACAACGGTGACTAAAGCCAAGGTGAATGTTGTAGGATAGTGACAGCCATCTTGTGACTTGCTTGGGCAGCGACAAAGCTGACCACCACCCACATATGTTGTCTCCAACAAACCACCTTAACAGCAACTGGATGTTGCCCCTTGCTCTCATTTGTTCTACTACAACTCCAGATGTGGGGTTGCTGATAAGAAATATGCTAAAGGATGTCATGGGTAAAAAAATGTGTAAGTGGCCTCCCAATTAACTAATCTCTTCTTTTTGCATGATCCAGGATCTAATGTGGACATTTTGGTAGATACTGATGCCTATCATTCCATTCTGCCACGTTCCCTCTTAAGGGCACAATCATGTCATTCCAAAACTGCTGATGTCGGCCTAGTGGTTGCCAATGGATCTGCTACACCTACGTACATCTACGAGCTGGTGACACTGTTATTTGGTGGTGTCTAGTACCAGTGACATTTAATCATCACAGATATTACACTGCCCCTAAGCAACGCAGATTTCCTTGCACATTTCCGCCTATTGGTTAACATTGCACATCACCACAAACTCTTACACCTCCAATCCTTTTATCATCTACCCCCTATGACCTCACTCTCCACATCAGCATGCCTGCGGAAGCCTATGTCCAACTCCTCACTTTATATCCAGACATCTTACTGCCAGAACTATGCCAGATGGCCACAGTTCCCGTCAAGCACAGTATCTATCACCATATCAAGATGACATGGCCCCCAGTGTATACAAGATTCAAACGTTTGGCACCAGACCATTTGGCAGCTATTAGACACACATTCGCCAAAATGGAAGAAGTGGGCCTTTATAAAAAGGCATCAAGCCAATCATCGTCACTCCTACACATCTCCATGAAGAAAAATGAATTCATACGCCATTGTGGGGATTACAGGCGTCTAAGCATGCATACGGAAACAAACAACTGCCCCCTCCCCAAACACCGTCAACATCATCACTACCTTCTCAGTGCTGAAGGGGTGTTATCAGGTGCCCATAAACCCAGAGGACATCCCAAGACCACCATCACCACTCCCATCGGCACATACACATTCAATTACTCCTGCTTTGGCCTTAATAATCCAGGGGCCACATTTCATCGACTCATGGATGACAGCATAGGGAGCCTCCCCTTCTGCTTATGTTACGTAGATGATATACTAACATCATTTCCCTCCAAAAAGGACCACCTATGTTAGCTACACATTGAACTCAACTTCCTGCAGTAAAACAACCTTGTAATTAGGTACGGCAAGATACCTTGGGTCATCACATCACTCCTCAGGTTATTCACCACCTCTCAGAGAAGGTATCAGCAGTACAGAAGTTTCCATGCGCCCGTTCATCAAAACACTGCAGGAGTTCTTGAGCATGGAAAACTATTAACACCATTTTCTTTCCAAACATCACTGCCATTCTTGCTTTCCTCCACGACTCTCTCAAGGGCAAGCCAATAATAAAAACAAAGTGGGGGCCACATTAGGAGGCAACCTTCTCTAATACAAAGAAAGTCGTATCAGCTGCTACTACTCTCACTTTTCCTGTGCCAACTTACTTTCCACCAATGTCAGTAACATCACTGTAGAGGTGGTACTCAAACAAATGATCAATGGATCGTCCCGCCCCTTAGCCTTCTTCAGTAGAAAACTTTCTAAGGTGGAATCCAGCTACTCTACCTTTGGCCACGAACTACTGGCGATGTATATATGTGTGTAACTTCTACAACTTCTTAGCGGGCAAATCTTTCATCATTCACATGACCCACATGCTTACTGCGCACGTCTTCACTTACAACATGACATCTTGTCCACCCATCAACAATGACATCTCTGCCATTTCTGAATACAACTATACAATTCAACACAACCCTGGCTGAATACCATTGCTGGTGCCCTTTCCAGAGACACACTGGGTGCCATTCACCTGGGAATGGAGTACCTGTATAATGCCTTGTCTGAGCCCCAATGAAAGGACACCAAGTAACAAACCTGCAGGGCATCCCGCACATCTCTCCATTGGGAAGACGTTGCCCTCGTTGACTGCAACAGCACCTTTTCCTGCAATGTCAGTACTGTTAGTACACGACTGTGGATACCTGCCTCCATGCACCGACAGATTCACTCATTACATCTCACACCCCTCGTGCTGATTTAATACACAGTAATTTAAATCAAAGTTTGTATGGAAAGTTATTACTAAAGATACCAAGGATTGCATCTGCGCCAATATTTCGTGTCATATTTCAAAAGTGCATCAACACACATTTGGGTTTGGGCACTTTTCATCAATTTCATTGTTGCTTTGCCCACATTCACATTGATGTGATTGACCCCCTACCCACGTCACAAGGACACCTTTACCTTTTCACAGTCATTGACCACTCCACTCACTGACCTGAAGCCATCTCTATGGAAGATGCAAAATCTGCATCATGTACTGCTGCTTATTTTCTGGATGGATAGCAAGATTCGGCATACCTGAGCATATGACTTCCGACAGAAGTACCACTTTCACCTCTTAACTGTGGACATCATTAGGACATTTCGTCATCACTCTACATCAGACTACCGCTTACAACCCTATAGTCAACGTAATGGTTGGACATTCGCATCATACCCTTAGCAGGACATCAAAGCTTGCTCAGCTTTGATGGCTTGCTGCACCAACGCCAGCAGGTTTCTACAACCTCCCAGGGTTCACATCAGAATGAGGACCACTCCTAAGAGCACCTTTGATATCTCAGCGGCTGAAAGGGTACACAGGAACCCGTTAGTTACATTATTGGAAATTTAACCCCTGCTTTCAGACTTAAAAGTCCCCAGAAAAGCAGCACATGCCAAAACACCTACATACTACAACACACTCTTGATATGTACCGAGGCTTGCAAGCCACTGTTTCCCTCTCATACAGGCCGATTCCTTGCCCTCCGTTCTACTCAAGAAAGCTTTCCTCAACAATCATGGTAATGAGGATTGGATCACCATTGACAATCTAAACCCTGACACTTGCCTTTTAGTCACCCTGTTTCACATACATGAATGCCCTCTCAAAGATTTCTTTTACACTGCAATCGGTCCCCGAGTCCACAGCAAAATACCACTGAATGTAACACGCTAATTTCACTTCTATTTTCATTACCTTTATGCCTATGTCAACTTTATAGACAAAAGTCGTTGAATGTACACTGGCGATTTTCACCCTTATGGGACCCACGGGGGCCTTATACGTGTGTTGTAGGTCAATAAAGTTAATTGTGTGAGAACTCGCCTTTTGTTAAAGCCTCCAATGGTCCCGTCACAGTACTTTGTATCTCGGAAACACATTGTGTGATGGTGGAAGCTTACTGCAAATAATTTTCATCCTTGATTCAGCTTTTAATGGATGAACGCGGTAGTTAGCCATGTTGATTTATTCAAGATGCTCCTATGAGAAAAAAACTCAATTGGTGGAAAATATATCTACAACTACATTGCATAATATTTACTGTTTAGTAATATATATGTAATTTGGCATGGCATACATAAATGTATGCAAACATTCGGTTTCATAGTTTACTTGCACATTATATGTACATATTTGAAAAGAACAAATGCAAAGCCGAGCGCAGGTTGGTGCACACAAATATATCTATTTTCTGAAAGAAAAAATGATACAGCGTTGGCTTTACAAACAAAATAGAACGCGAGGATCCATAAAATGTGTTTAATTGAAAATGAAACAATTGTCAGTTCGATTGCAAAATAATGGACTATGAAATAAATAAAAAAATTCAGAGCTATGAACATAAAAAAAATCCATTTCCATTTTATCAATTTCCAATTTGCTTTTTGAATTATAGATACAAAGTTTAAACTCGCTTGAACAGGAGTTTCGGCATTTTATATCAGGGAACTACTTTGAAAATCTTATTTTATTATATTAAGTTTTAAAGAAAAATTACCTTGGGATGGGTTTCTTTTGGATACAACCGTCGGGTTACTTTAAACGGTTATTGACCAAAGTATTCTTACTTAACATAAATAACGAATTCCATTACTAACATTAGAAGAATATATTCTTAAATAACAAGGATAAAGACTATCGTTAAGAGAATGAACGGAAAATATGAAAGGTAAAAAATCAATAAAATATCCACAGCTGATTTGAAGAAGATATGCCTGATTATTTCACTATTTACCCCTTCAAAAAATTAAATTAAATATCTCATTTGATAACAGCATATCACATTAATTTTTGAAGGATGGCCTCTTCATGAACAACAATCATAAATCAAATATTAACCTAATCGCAGAACACCACAGGATTTGCAATCCTTACTTACCAGAATGCATGAAATAACACAAGAGGTTGGGCTCAATATAAATAGAAGAAAGAGATGATGAGAACGGAATATGCAATGGAAGATGAAATATCATTAGAGGGAGAAATGATTAATGAGGTAGAATCAAGAATCATTCAAATATTTAGGAGCTATGATCTCTAATACAGGGTCTTTAGAATTGGTGTTTAATAAATGATTGAAAAAAAAAAAACACACAATGGCTAGTTTAAATAAAATTTAGAAATCCAATCGCCGGAAATTACATAAAAATCAGGTCATATATCAGTTTCGTGAGATCAGTGTTACTGTATGGACATGAGTCGTGGTATGATAATGAGACAATATGCAACAGATTCAGTAGATTTGAAAACAAAGCCCTCAGAAGAATATTGGGAGTTGAATGGCAGGATAGGATTAGAAATGAAACTATAAGAGAGCTAACTCAAGTGCCATATGTGGATGAGATCATGGTGAGGGGCACATGAAGATGGTTTGGTCACGCTCTTTGCACTCCCCAAGAGATATTAGTTCACCAAACTTTTAACTGGGCTCCACAAGGCACTAGAAGAGTTCGAAAACCCAGACCTACATGGTTGAGGACTATGGAGCGTGAAGTAGGAGAAAACGAATGGAGAAATATTAATTTAGAAGCTCAAGATAGATATAACTGGTGAAATCAAATTGAGGCCCTTTGCGTCAATAGGCGTAGGAGTGGATAATGAATAAATCATATACATAAGGTAACCGGCGAATTAAAAAATAATTCCTTACATTTCATAATTTCAATTAACATTAAAGTTCTCGGAAAGATTTAAAAATCGTGAAATAGACAAGAAAGATTCAACGTCCTGGGAAATCAAGACATCTTACTTTAATTCTACATTTGATTTTAGTAGGTTTGAATTTGACCTTAAACGAAACGTATAATATAATGTAAAAGAGAGAGGCTAACAATGAGGTTCGTTACGACAAAAACCATAAGAGATAAACCATTCTATTTTCTTACCACATTTGTATGAAGCATCAAGAAAAATCAAAACCAATGACTTTGACTAATCGAGAATGCTCCGAGAAGTTAGGGTAAGGAAAGAGGAGGATGAAAGGCTAAAAACAATCAAGAAATATTGATGCAATGCACAAGCAATGGAAAGGGTATGGCAGGATTCCCGGAAAATAGGTAACAGAGAATGAAGAGTTATTAACGACTTGAATTGAAAAGGAAACAAATGTCAACACGCTCCTAAACAATGCTTCCAAATATATGAAACAATTTCATGTCAAATTTCTACTCCATTTTCATTTCCTCTACAGGGAATTTCCCATTTAGTTTCTCAAAAAAAAAAAAAAAAAAATACAAATAATAGATAATATGAAACCTCATTTGTGTACACACACACACACACACACACACACACACACACACACAAATGGAATACCCTCTAACCGCACAGTAAAAAAAAAAAAATAAATAAAAATAAAATATATATATATATATATATATATATATATATATATACTGTATATAAATGTAACTGTATCGAATTTATATTGATCACTTTGATCAGTCTGTTAACTACTGCCCATATCCATAAAATGAACCCAATTATTATCAATTCGATTATTCAAATCATATTTTTCTTCAAAATTAGCACCATTTTCATCATTATTTGTGATGAGTTATGAGCAAAAGATTAAACACATATACATAAACATTAAAACATTTGGTTTTTAATGAATGTGTACATAAAATTCACCCAAGTTCAGATATATGAACCAAAGGGGAAAATCTTTGTATGGTAAATAGTTCTACTAGGGCCAAAATTAAAATCAGTGCCTCAATACACATTTCTTCCGATTCGGGTATTTTCATTAAAGGCTCGAAACCAACGCTTCTCTACTATGATAGCGCATTGGTTAGATTATCATTTATTAAGCAAAACATGGATTTGAATATTAAATTCACTCAATTTTGGGGATGGATACCTAATGAAAAGGTCTTGTTATGGTATATGCTTCTGACCGGGCCAGTTACCTTCGTGTTGAAACAAATCAAAACTTTAGACTTTAACCACTAAGCTATCAAGAGATATTATATCATTCTGCCTCTGACGTAGATAAACCTATAGAATTCAGGTATTTCACGTGGACTTAAAATCAACCCATGTCCAGTGATACTCATTGCTGAGGTTGTAAACACGTAGCTATTTATAAGTTTTGTCACTATCACATATGACTCATAATAATATTAAATAGACTTATTTCGAGTCTAGGAACAGTTGGTATAAACTTATGTTTTCCATCATAGCACAATAGTTAGTCTAGTATCTGGATCTGTTTTTCACTAATAGGTTCCTTGGAAAATATACTTATAAAATTTCCTTTTGGCCATTCTATCTAGTTGAGGGAATAGCACATTAAAACAAATTTGTGGCTTAATATTTGAAAGTATGAAAGTAACGTGCGTTAATGACAAAATTACTATATGTGAAAAAAAAAAAAAAAAAAAAAAAAAATATATATATATATATATATATATATATATATATATATATATATATATATATATATATATATACACATATGTGTGTGTAGGTGTGTATATATGTATGCATGCGCCATAAAAGACCTAACAGCATCAACTAATGCACTTTTATTTAGTGCAATTTCCCTCCTCAGGCGGTTAATATAAAACAGAAGATGAGAACCTTCAGTAGCTCATACAATTCAATTAATAATTGAATTCTCAACCATTAGTATTGTTTCAACCATACTTTAGTTATTTATAATATTAGGGCAATATAAATAAAAACATCGTACAAAAGACTACTTCTTGATGAAAAAGTAATCAATCTGATTCTCTCTCTCTATCTCTCTTTCATCCCTCGCTTCTTTGACTGGAGGGAAGGACGCAGATGTTGTATCCAAGAGCATTATTTGTTCTTTCTACTTTAATGTTGAGATTTTGTTGAATTATTATATCTCTTCAAAGGATGCTCTCTCTCTCTCTCTCTCTCTCTCTCTCTCTCTCTCTCTCTCTCTCTCTCTCTCTCTCTCTCTCTCTCTCTCTCTTTTGCGCCGTCTTGTTTTTAAATCTAAAAATCTCACTATCGAAAGGTAGAATAAAATTGCTCTGAATTTATGAATGAATTGGTTCCCCTGTTATACTAATCTAAATTGCCTCTTTTAAAGTGGCTAACAAAACCATTCCTCTATTTCATAACATTCAGTAAGCCACTCATTTCCAAGGAAAAGGTTGGGATTTTCTGTGTAGTGTTGGAATAACCTTGCTAACATATTGCATTTGTATACAAAGAGCCTTTCTATTGTAACTAATATAGTTACAATACTATGATATACACAGAAATAGTTCCCAGTTATTAATTTTTAAGAGGCTGTGCCTTTTTTTCTTGATGATGACATCAAGTAAAGGCAGATGGAAAGTTTACCAGTATCTCTGGGTTTTCAGAATATTTCTAACATGAAATGTTGAATTAAACTGCCCCGAAAAAATAGTAACAGCATTTGATGGTTCATTAGTATGAGAGAGAGAGAGAGAGAGAGAGAGAGAGAGAGAGAGAGAGAGAGAGAGAGAGAGAGAGAGAGAGTGTAGGCAATGCAACGTTCTCTGCCATATTATTCTTTGATTGTTGAATTGTGAGAGAACTTCCAATCCAAAAAAACTTAAACCATATTAACCACTTCATCTATCAGCCCCTTCATCTATCTACAATGTGCAAGTGGGCTGTCAAGTTATAACTGATAGGCAAAAGGAATTAATAGAAAACGAGCTTATATACAAAAACTTGCGTGCTAAAACGTCACAAATATTCAACCATACATGAAAAAGGCAAGCTTAAACAGGTTCTGTTATAAATGCGGGAGGGAGCTAGTTATATAAAAAGGGGAATACGGTTACGGTGTTTGAGCGTGTATGAAACACGTGCAGTATGATAAACAAGGCAAATCAGAAAATCGTAGAATTCTGTACGCTATGAATCATTGACATATATTCAACAAGTGCTATCATTCTTCGTGAAAGTTAAGATTCATTCTTTCCAATAACTGTAAGCCCTTATGTCAAGTAAAGTCGATATGATTTGGCAAAACATGGAGATTAGATAAATTCTAAAAGATTTCTTGTCATCTTTACAATAAACCCCCTTTCTTGGAGGCAGATTTAGCCACCTGACAATGATATTCTTTCAACGGCAAATTACAAGCAAACTAAAGAACCATTGATTATAATGATATTCCCATTCAGATAAAATCAAAACACTGGTACACAAAGAACTGTGGAAAATTTAATCATCAGAAGAAATATAGTTCATTAGATGGGGCTATGAGCAGAAACAGTGCCGTCAACAAAAGTAGGCGTAAAATAACATGATAAATATCCCAAATAATCTGTAGATGTAAGTACACTATAGAAGATGTAAAACATTTTGAAGTCTCTCAAATAAGCCACATAAATATGTACACAATAGTAGACGTACAATAATTTGAAGAATAACTCAAATAATCCACAGAGGGAAGATAAAAATGATAATAGACTGGTTTGAACTAATTAAATAAATATCTCAAGTAAACTACATAAGGAATAATTAAAAAATAACACAAGTAAAGTAATTAAATGAATATCTTATTGAGCTGGCAAGGGAACAAGTAAACAATAACAAATGCCAGGTAATCTGATTAATATATCAATTAAGCAACCTAGCGGAGAAGTAAACAGTAAGAGATGCAAAATAATTGGATAAATATATCAAACAAGCTAAAGAGTAAAGAATAATTGCATATTTAAAGGTTATATTTCCAGAGGATCTTTTTTTTTTTTTTTCAGTTGAAGATAACACCCTGTCATATTTCTTTTTCCTATGAAAAAAACTAGGACAGTAATCCCTGTCAGACCTAAAATAGGCATGAGTAGGCTAAGAATAACACACGTGCTCTTGACCCAATGGATGGGGTGCAGCAGCAGTTAAAACAGCGGTTACGAGGAGACAAATTTATAACCGAGGGCAAAACCTCACCGACCTTAGAATGTATTGTTTTATGATAGTCAAGGGCAAAGTCCAAGCACCGGGATACTAAGGGTCATTCAGTGCTGAGAATGACAATATTTCTAAAGATAAATCTGTCATTTTCTTTACGGATTTCATAAATGTTTCATACTCCTGTCATCAGTTATTTAACAAAAGAATGGATAAGTACAGAAATTTAAATAAAAAGTTTAATATATCAAATATATGAGTTGAAAACATAGGGGCCACGATGTCACTATTTTTGGCTTCAAAAGCCCCAACAATAACAAGGAATATCAAACACCATGCACTGATATGACACGATTGAGAAAAGAATGGAAATTGGTGGAAATGAAATGAAATAATGATCTAACGTGTGAAGAGCTATGAGGCAAAAGCATTCTTTCAGGGTAAGACTAGGATTCCTAATGAAAACATGAATATCAAAAATATCTATCCACTCAGAAATAAGCATACAGTTTCGATTTCAATGCACTCTCTGTGCTTGGTTGTCTGATAGAATATCTTCATCTTTAAAGATCAGAAGTACAGTATTCCTTGTTCTTAAATCATGGGAAGCATATAAAAAAAATGTCAAAAGCAAGACAATGCTAAATGCATGTAGATAGATAATTGAATGAATTTACTCAACACTGAGCTTTGTATGTAAAGAAAGTACTATTTCGAGAGTAAATTAGATTTTCTAGGGTGTGAATTGACACAAGCTAATCAGCTCCGACTAAAAAGACAAATTAGACTAAATGATTATTATAAAGAATTCAGAAGTAGACTCATTTACATATATCTTTCCACAAAGAAAATAAAAACTTATAAAAATTACCAAATTATGTATTAATGATTTAAAGGTTAGTTCTCAATATATAACAGGCAGATAACTGTATGTGAATAATTCAGCAAAACGTAAGTATAATGGAACAAAATAGCATTATAGAAATGAAAGGGGTATTAAAGGTATACATTTTAATCATATCCTCCATACACTAACCTAACTTAACGTACTTGTGGCATCACTTACCCAGAGCTTCCTTAAACATATGGCATTAGTAGTCCTACTAGCATGTGTTCATCTGAATTTCCAGTCCCATCGAACTGACCAATGACACCAACAGCTCACACAGGAGAAAGCAACTTGGTTAATGCCAGAACACAAACCCTAGCAAGGCATATAACTTCTAAGGCACAAAACAAATGTCCACACAGCTCACTTGAACATAAGATTAGTCTACAAAACACCGCTGCGAAGATGGACTCTTACCACATTCATAAACAACTGAATTTTTGATGCACAACAATAAAATATGAAAAGAAAATAGTACAAAATCCAATTATTTACGCGTTGTTCTGGTGAAAATTACTTATTGAAATAGTCGAAAAATTGGTTTTGTATTCTTGTTTTTGGTTATGAGGTTAATTTCAGTTGATCTTTCATCTTTAATAGAATAGACCAAATATATTGTACCGCACGTGTTGCACACAGGCTCGTACACTATAATGCTATTTTCTTTATTATTGTATATCTCTCTTTACACCTCACTGTTAACAGAACCTGTTTCAGCCTGTCTTTTGATGTTTTATTATGTGGGAGTTTTTGTGACCTGGTTCTGAAACTCGTGTATATAAGCTCGCTGTTTGTTGAAATAAAGTTAGTTGCATTCACCAAGCCTCTCAGTTACAACCTCACAACTCACTCCCACATTGGTGTCCCTCGGAGTGACCAGCTCTCTCCCGCCTTCCCCCTCACTGCCGTGACTTACTGTTTGATGATGCCACCTTCCGACCCTGACTCTCCTTTCAACGCCACTCCCATGAAACTAGCTTCACCAGTTCAGAAGCATTCTCCTGGTTGCAACGCAGAGAGGGGCTGACTTGCTCAAACACTAAGTAGACTATGCTCTCGTGGCAATCCACGAGGACACTTTCCTGGAAATCACCAATTGGCTCTACAAACAAGAGCACACCCTAATCGCATACGACATCTTCTAAACATACCTCCTGGAGTAGTACTAACTATCACCAGCCAGCCGTATAGCCAAACTTTTTCAGCTTTCTCAACATCCATTGGGGGACAAAAAGGCTCCACTTGCTCTAGGGAAATGACCGGTATTGCTCGCCTACAACCTGCCACAGACGGCTCTCCTCGTAAGGTGAACCTATTACGTGTCCTTTGGGTATGATGCTTACCTGGACGTGTTGCCATATCAAATGTCGATATTTTAACCATAAAGGCCCTGATGTCCAACTCGATGCCCTTATGGACAACCACTTCACTACCTTCAAGACCATCAACGCTGCCATTCATGACGAAGAGGACGACTATTCAACATAGACCGAAGCTTACATCAATGCGGTAAGACACAGACGCCTACCCCGTGACGTGCCGGATTGGCAACAAAGCCACCCAACACCCAACTCTTGCTCATGCCCCAACCAACGACCTCTGCAGCCACTTACTGGTGCCCATCAGCCGCAGTGATGCTACTATCACTCCAGATTCGGGGCTGCTGAAAAGATATGTGTGAACTGTTATCAGTGACCAAAAAAACCAGTTAGTAAACCATCGCTTGTGGCAATGGCCTCCCCTATCACTGATCTTTTCTTATTACATGATGTAGATACGGGCGTGCAATTTTTGGTAGACAAGGCACTTTTCGTTCTCTTCTGCCAAGGACACTTTCCAGGACACAACGTAGTCTGTCTAATTCTGCTGACGTCAGTCTGGTAACTGCCAACGGATCTGCGATACCCACACCCATTTATGAAAACCTCACATTATCGTTTGGAAATGCCAAATATGATTTGAAGTTTCTCGTTGCTGATGTCACACTGCCAATCCTCTGTGCAGATTTCCTCTCACATTTCCACTTATTGGTTGAGGTCGCTCACCTTTAAGTAGTCAACGCATACTCTTACTCATCGAAACCTCTTCAACCAAGCCCCTCCAAACTCGTTCTCCACATCAGGACACAAACAGAAGCCTATGCCAACATACTTACATTGTACCCGGATGTTTTCCGTACAGAACTTTGCCTAACTCCTACAGTTCCCGCCAAACACAGTATTTATCACCATATCAAGTCGATGGGGGCCCCTTGTTCACCATATTCAGGATCTGGCACCAGATTATTTGGCAGCCACTAAATAAATGGTCGTCAAAATGGAAGAAATCGGCTTTTGCCAAAAGGCCTCAGGCCAATGGTCGTCACCCTTACACATCGTCCTGAAAAAGGATAGCTCTCTGCGTCTGAGTGGGGATTACAGGCACCTGAACATGCAGATAGAGCCGGATCACTAACCCCTCCATAACATCGTCGATGTGACCTCCTGCTTCCCCAAAGCAAAGGTTTTATCCATGCTTGACCTCTTAAAGGGGTATCATCAGGTGCCCGTGAAACCATAATACATCGCCAAGACCGCTATAACCACCCCCTTTGGTAAATACAGCTTCAATTACTCCTGTTTTGGCTTTAATAATGCTGGGGCCACTTTTAAATGCCTCAAGGATGGCATCTTAGGATCCTCCCCTTCTGTGTATGTTACGTGAAAGGCATACTTGTGTTCTCTTTCTCCAAAGAGGAACCCCACCGTACTCGATCGCTTACAACAGAACATCCTTTTAGTCTGGTATGACGTGTACCTTCACCTTTAACAAAGTATAGTTCTTAGGGCATATCATCACTCCTGAAGGAGTCGACCCCCTCCCTGAGAAGGTAGGAGCCGTTCAGAACTTCTCCACGCCCTCGACCATCTAAGTACTGCAAGAATTCTTGGGCGTGATTAACTATTATCACCGTTTCCTACCAGCCATTGCTGCTACTCTTGCCCCCTCTACACCTTCCTCAAGGGTAAGACAAAAGACCTAAAGTGGGGTCCCCTTCAAGAAGTGGCGTTCTGCAATGCAAGGAATGCTCTTTCAACCAATACTTGCCCCTCTCCTTCTCTCCACCGATACCAGTGACGTCGCTATTAGTGCGGTACTTGAAAAGGTGGTCAACGGCTCGCCCCGGCCATTGACCTTCTTCAGTAGAAAACTATCCAAGGCAGAATCCGGCTACTCTACCTTCGACCAGGAAATAATGGTGGTGCATTTGGCTGTCCGTCATTTCACCACTAATTAGAAGATACGCCTTTTGGCATTTGCACAGACCACATGCCTCTGTTACACGCCTTCACTCGACAGTCTGACGCCTATCTGCCATCAACGCCAACATCCCACTGTGGCTGAATGCAATTGAACTCTTCAACATGTCCCTAGGAAAATGAATTCCATTGCCAATGCCTTGTCAAGAAACATATTGCTGCCATTCATCTGGGACTGGATTACAATACCTTGGCAGAAGCCTAACAAAAAAAATCCAGAGTACCAAGCATGTAGAACATCCTGTACATTCCTTCGTTAGCAAGAAGTTGCCCTTGACGACTACAACACCACCATCCTCTGTGACATCAGTACTGGGAGAAAACGACCATGGATACCTGCTCCCATGTGCCAACAGGTGTTCCATTTCATTCATGGCCTCTCACATCCCTCGTGTCGATCTACTGCACAGCTACTGAAGACAATGCTCATCTTACAGCATTACTAAGGGCACTAAGGATTGGGTTTGCGCCTGTACTTTATGCCAAACTTCAAAAGTACATCAACACACGGATTCAGAAGTGGGCATCTTTCCTCACCGTCAGTGTCGTTTTGCCCACATTCACGACGGTGTAGTAGGTCCCCTACCCACATCACAAGGACATAATTACCTGTTTACCATCATCAATTGTTCCACTTGTTGGTCTGGAGCCAGTCCCATGGAAACTCCAACATCCACCTCATGTACTCAGCCTTATTCTCAGGGTGGACAGCGAGATTTGTTATCACTGAGCATATTACATTTGACCAGGGTACCACTTTCACCTCTCAATTGTGGACATCATTAGATAATCTCTTGGGAATCACCCTACACCAGGCAACCGTCTACAACCCTGCTGCCAAGAGAATGGTTGAACGTTTTCATAGCCCCCTTAAAGCTGTAAAGATGTCCCACTGCAAGGACTCCAACTGGTTTAACCAGCTTCCCTGGGTCTTCTTGGGACTAAGGACCACTACTGAAGACGCCTCGGATGCCTCAGCAGCTGAAATGGTGTAAGGTGGCCCGTTGGTTGTACCTGCAAAATTTTTCCGTCAGCAACCTCCTCTGACAGTCTCCAGCCCTTACGCCACGTTGTAGGAAAATTTACTCCATGTTGCCAGACTTAAAAGCTCCCACCTATGCAACACATACCGACAGATTTGCATTCTACAACATACATTTGGCTGCGCAACATTACTAGCAAACTAACGCTAACGCCCCTATACACAAGCCCATTCCTCATGATCCGTCGTAATCGGAAGGCCTTCTTAACCAATATTCATAGCAAACAAGACTGGGTCTCCACTGATCGCCTAAAACCTGCGTATCACCTGCAAGATGACCCACCTACAGTACACCTCTCAAGAGCAAGGCATCCCATTTCACATGTATGTTTTTCTTAGAGGGGAGCAATTTACTGCACATGTTTCACACACTCGTGCATTGTAACGGTATTTTCTTTTTTATTGTACATCTCACTCTACACCTCACTGTTTTCAGTTCGAATTTTTACGTTCTTGCTCTGAGATAATTCCAACATCATCATCATCAGTCGTTGCTAGTTCACTGAGGGACAAAGGTCTCAGACACGTCCTTCCACTCACGTATGTTTATGGTCTTTCTATACGTTTATACCTGCAAAATTTGTTACCTTGTCAATCCATCGTCTTCTCTTCCTTCCCCTGCTTCGTTTGTAATCTCTAGGAACCCATTCTGTTATTCTTAATGTGCATCTATTATCTGTCATTCTCATTATATGTCCTGCCCATGTCCATTTCTTCTTTTTACATGTTGTTAGAATATCCTCTACAATAAGTTTGCTCTTGTATCCATATCACTTTTTTTAGTCGCTTAATGTTATTGCCACCATGATTCTTTCCATTACTCTTTGAGTTGTAACTAGCTTATATTCTAAAGCTTTAGTTGTGTTCCGAGTTTCGGATGCATACGTTAATACTAGTAGGACTATATGATTAAATACTTTTCTATTTAGATAAAGTGTCTTTTTAATTTTCATCTCATTTTGTTTACCAGAAACTCCCAATCCCATGCTTATCCTCCTTTTAATTTCGGTCTCATGTCCTGAGGAAACTTTTACTGTTTGTCCAAAGTGCGTATTTTCATTATCGATTACTAGAGGTTTGTCCATAACCCTTATTTGTTGTCTGCATTTTCATTGAACATTATCTTATTTTCACTGGTATTCATTCCTACATTTCTCGTTTCTCTATTCAACTCTTTTATCAACTTTTGCAATTCCTCCCTTGATTCAATAAATAGAACTATGTCATTTGCAAATCTTTTGCTGTTAAAGTATCCCTCATTAATGTTAATTCCCACATTTTCCCAATCTAAATTCTTGAAAACTTCTTCAAGGCTTCCTGTGAATAATTTAGATGGGGATTCTCCCTGCCAAACTCCATCTCAATTGGATTTTCTCATTATATTTATGTAGTTTTAGGATTGCCGTACTTCCCGTATAGATATCTTCAAGTATTCTAACGAGATACATCTATTCCTTGTCTTTGAAGTGTTTTCAATACTACTAAAGTTTTGATAGAATTAAAAATTTTCTCATAGTCTATAGATACCATACATAGTGGTTTGTCATACTCTGTTGGTTTTTCCATTAGCTGATTAATTGCATGGATATGGTCAGGTATTGAATAGCCCCACTAAAGCCAGCCTGATCTCTTGATTGATTTAAGTCGAGCTGGCTTTCTATTCGGCCTAATATGATCTTTGTAAATATTTTATATATTATAAAGAGTAAACTTATTGGTCGGTAATTTTTTCAGGCCTTTTGTGTCTCCCTTTTTGTGAATTAGTATAATGATAAAATGTTTCCTAGCTGCAGGTATAGAGGACTTTTGAAGCCATGTTGTGTAAAGTTCAGCTCATTTTACTAATATGAAATCGTCTCCATCTATTATCAAATCAATTGAAGGGCAAACTTCTCTTGCTGCTTTGACTTTTCATGCCTTTTAATACTTTCTTTGCTTCTTTTGCTATTACTTTTGGTACCACCTCATGTGCTTCATTACTTCTATTGGCCAAGTTATTTCTTATATCACTATTGTATAGCATTGTATCGAAATGCTCCATGTTTATAACTCCATCTCTTTCCTTGATATTTCTATTTTCATCCTTTATCCAAACATCTGTTGGCACCTTGTTTCAATTTTTTTATTTTTTTATTTTTTTTTTTTCAAATCAATTTGACGCCTCTTCCTTTCTTAGGTGTTTCAATTTTGGTCGGATTTTAGTTTGGCTATTGTTTTGGATAATTCTGCTAATTCTATTTCATCTCTTGGAGTTGACCCTCAGTTCCAATCTTTTCAATATTAAGTCTTTGGTGTTTTCCGATAGTTTTCCTTGATCTTCTTTATGGACTTTTCCACCTATCTCTTATACTGAATAGAAAAAGACTTTTGTTCATTTTTTATTAATTTCTTCTTTACTTGCTTTCATTTCATCATGTAGCTAGGAGTACCTATTTTGTATTGCTAAATTAGACGCATCAGATTTTTTCATTGGAGTGTGTATTTTCTTTCTTAATAATAACTTTTCTCTTTCTTTCCTTAGATCTAGACAAATTTTACTTCTTACCATTCTATGGTCTCTTGACTTTAACATGTTTAAAACTGTTACATCTTTAACTATCAATTGTTTCACTAAGGACAAAATCTATTTCGTTTTTCGTTTTTTTTTTTCATTTGGGTTCCTCCCTGTGCTTTTTATATATAAAAAATTTATTCACTATTTTTGGATTGTTTCAATCAGCAAATTCTACAAATATGTCCCCTTTGTCATTTCTTGTCCCTGTTCCGAATTTACCTACTGCTGATTCTCCTCCATTCTTCTTATCTAATTTAAATCACCCGAAACAATATTGTAAATTGAGTCTTATAATTTTTCCAAGATATCTCCAGATCTTCATAAAAAAATGTCTATTTTTTCATCTGTGTGGGATGTTGTTGGTACATACGTTTGAAGGACCTTCATTTTATAATTCTTATTTAGTTTGATAATTGTAAGAAGAGCATCACATAATCCAAGGCTATTGCAAAAGCCCAATTGCAAACTAGGGAACAAATGCTATTTATATACCATAACAATCAAGATGATTGCCTGGTATAGTATAAAAAGGAACAATTCATAAATAATACTAAAATATATCAATGACTGGAACCGGTGGTGAAGCAGATTCAGATATTTACAGCAATTGCAATATAATTAACAATTACATAAGTTGGCTCGGATCTAATTTCCTATTTCTCTCAGAATACATTAGGCAAAAAAAAAAAAAAAAAAAAAAAAAAAAAAAAAAAAAAAAAAAAAAAAAAAAAAAACCTGAGAAAAGGAAGCAATGTTTGAGTTTGTGTTAGTATCTCTTTTGTGTAACTAAGTTAACATTGTCATTATGCATCTTTACAGATCACAGTTTTCTATGACGTCACAGATGCTATTTGAAAGCTGAAGACTATAATCCTGGTACCATCGTAACTATAACATTTCCGGTTCATATATTATTTCAAGGAATTATTTAACGGATGATTCACATGCACACACAAACATTGGATGATGAATAGACGGTTCAATAAACAAAATATGTGTTGTGGAACCCTATTGAAAAACTTCCTTCTATTGTACTTACACTTAATGATGAAAACAACAAATACATCAACAATTTTATTTTTCTTACTTGCGTTCATTGCTATGCACAAAGTCACTTCAATACCAAATAAACATTTCAATCTTCAACATCAATCCAAAAACACTTGTCCAGCTTCTGAAGTTTGCAATCTGACAAGCAGCTTGTCATACTGGCTCAGAGCCCACAATTATTTGACTTGATAAGCAGCTTATCAAGTACTGAAAATAACATGAACTAACAGCAATAATAAAAATAAACTTTACTGTGCAAAGTTTGAACGTCAGAATGACTAACAGTCGAACATCACATCTCATCTAAACTTCCAAGCCACGACCCCTAGTCATTATTCTGGTTTCCGCATACACACACACACACACACACACACACGCACACACACAAATATTCTCATTAAACTAGTTCAAACGAAATAAAGTATATTGCTTGGAGATCTGCTGAACTTTGGTTCGAAACCCGCTAAAGCTCGATAGTTTCTTGTAGTGTCTACAACTTCACCATCTTTGTGAGCTAAGGATGGGGGATTTATAGGCCAATCTATACTGTAGTCATTGCCTGGAGGCACTGATCGTATATGGTGCATATATGGTCAGTCTAAGGCATTGTCACTGTCCCTTGCCTCTGCAACCTTAAATACATAGCAGACATATATGTTGATATACATAATAATGTACAAGACAGCCCAAAAGAAAACCAGTGAGAATAATGATATATGCAAGGAGAATATATTGGATAAGGATGAAAATAAACAAGTATTTCAAGAATAAAAAAAAAAGAAAAAAAAAAAAAAAAAAAAAGAAATACTTAACAGACGAAAAGGCCGAGAAAGATGGATTTCAGCAGAAATCATGCAAATACGGAAAAGGTGTCCGAATAGGATACAGCCTTTGGTTGATGAGGTAAATATTCACAAAATTTGACGACCGTGGGGGATAGGGAGGGATGTGAGGGGTTTGTGCGGACCAAAGTACGATGGAAGAGTTGCAAGTGTAATGCTGAAAAAGGTGACAATAAAATTTATAAAATCAAAACATTACATATATATCCATCTCAGTATTATAGTGAACTAAGTGTAAACCTAAGCGTTATTACCATGTAAAGCTTCGAATCTTATCACATAAAAAATGGCCTCATAATTTCTTTATCATCTAAACACAAAGACAGTTAGTGATAAACGTATCCAAACTATGCAAGGAATTCGAGAGATTCGGCGGTTTTGTTGCTGTTGTTAATATATAAATATCTCTTGAAAATGGACAACTGCATATATATGTATATATATATATATATATATATATATATATATATATATATATCTATAATTTATATATATATATATATATATATATATATATATATATGTATATATATATATTATTATTATTATTACTATCCAAGCTACAACCCTAATTGGAAAAGCAAGATGCTATAAGCCCAGGGGCTCCAATAGGGAAAAATAGCCCAGTGAGGAAAGGAAATAAGGAAATAAATAACTGAAGAGAACAAATTAACAATAAATAATTCTAAAAACAAAAAAAGTAATGTCAAAAGAGATATATCATATGTAAACTATTAACAACGTCAACAACAAATATGTCATATATAAACTATAAAAAGACTCATGTCCGCCTGGTCAACAAAAAAGCATTTGCTCCAACTTTGAACTTTTGAAGTTCTACTGATTCAACAACCCGATTAGGAAGATCATTCCACAACTTGGTAACAGCTGGAATAAAACTTCTAGAGTACTGCGTAGTATTGAGTCTTATGATGGAGAAGGCCTGGCTATTAGAATTAACTGCCTGCCTAGTATTACGAACAGGATAGAATTGTCCAGGGAGATCTGAATGTAAAGGATGGTCAGAGTTATGAAAAATCTTATGCAACATGCATAATGAACTAATTGATCGACGGTGCCAGAGATTAATATCTAGATCAGGAATAAGAAATTTAATAGACCGTAAGTTTCTGTCCAACAAATTAAGATGAGAATCAGCAGCTGAAGACCAGACAGGAGAACAATACTCAAAACAAGGTAGAACAAAAGAATTAAAACACTTCTTCAGAATAGATTGATCACCGAATATCTTAAAAGACTTTCTCAATAAGCCAATTTTTTGTGCAATTGAAGAAGACAAAGACCTTATATGTTTCTCAAAAGTAAATTTGCTGTCAAGAATCACGCCTAAAATTTTGAAAGAGTCATACAAATTTAAAGAAACATTATCAATACTGAGATCCGGATGTTGAGGAGCCACCGTCCTTGACCTACTTACAATCATACTTTGAGTTTTGTTAGGATTCAACTTCATACCCCATAATTTGCACCATGCACTAATTTTAGCTAAATCTCTATTAAGGGATTCACCAACCCCAGATCTACATTCAGGGGATGGAATTGATGCAAAGAGAGTAGCATCATCTGCATATGCAACAAGCTTATTTTCTAGGCCAAACCACATGTCATGTGTATATAGTATGAAAAGTAATGGGCCAAGAACACTACCCTGTGGAACACCGGATATCACATTCCTATACTCACTATGGTGCCCATCAACAACAACTCTTTGAGATCTACTACTTAAAAAATCAATAATAATGCTAAGAAACGACCCACCCACTCCCAACTGTTTCAGTTTGAAAACAAGGGCCTCATGATTAACACGGTCAAAGGCAGCACTAAAATCAAGGCCAATCATACGAACTTCCCGACCACAATCAAGGGATTTCTGTACTGCATTGGAGATTGTAAGAAGGGCATCACATGCTCCAAGGCCTTTCCGAAAACCAAATTGCAAACTAGGGAATAGATGATTACCTTCAGCAAACCTATTAAGACGTTTTGCCAGAAGACGTTCAAAAACTTTAGATAATATGGGAGTTATGGAAATTGGGCGGTAATCAGTGGGACTTGAGCTACCACAAACACATTTACATAGAGGAGTAACATTACCAATTCTCCAACAAGTGCTAAAAGCTCCTCTTCTTGCTAACTTGCGTAGAATAACAGATAACTTTGGAGCTAAAAAATCTGCTGTCTTTATAAAAAACAAAGGAAAAATACCATTAGGGTCTACACCTCCATAAGCATCAAGGTCCATCAACAGAGCTTTAATCTCACGAGATCGAAAAGCTAAACTAGTTAGTTTAGCCTCAGGAAAACAGGAATGAGGAAGTTCAAGTTTTTCATTACTCTGTTTACTGTCAAAAACATCAGCCAAAAGGGTTGCCTTTTCCTTTGGACAGTGAGTGACTGAGCCATCTGGTTTAAGTAAAGGAGGAACTGTTGCATCTACACCAAAGAGTGCAGATTTAAGGGTAGACCACCATTTATGTTCCTGAGTTGTACCAGAGAGGGTTTCTTTTATGATTAAATTGTACTCCTTTTCAGTTGAGGCATAAACTCTCTGAGCAAAAGCTCGAAGCTGAGTATAGTTGTTCCAGGTTAAATCTGATCTGTTACCCTTCCAAAGGTGATAGGCCTCCTGCTTCTCCAAATAACAACTATTGAAATATTACGTTGAACGATGGGGATGGTACACGAACCTAACCTCAAATAACATATATTTGAATTTAACAGATACATTTACATATAAGCTACAATTGAATTGTATCCCTCACGTGAGCACAATGAACTAAGTAGTAAATTCAGTCTTACAATTGTGCGTGTGTGTGTGTGTGGGGGGGGGGTTAGGCTGTTTCGAATACTACAACAGTAAGAAGGGTATTCTCAATATTTACTTATCTGGGTACTTTAAAGGCTTGTGGTATTAATCTATCCAAAACTTGGGAAGCACTACAAAAATCTAAAGGTTATTGAGACTATCCTTAAATAATTTATTGATTTAAAAAGATTTAATAGTATATATATATATATATATATATATATATATATATATATATATATATATATATATATATATATAAAATAACCCACAATGTATGAAAAATGAAATTTATTTAGCTTTCGAGATGGTCTCTTTGAAAGCTAAATAAATTTAATTTTTCATACATTGTGGGTCATTTTATTTATCATGAATACACGGAAAATTGTGTATTTTAATGTGTATATATATATATATATATATACATATATATATATACATATATATATATATATATATATATATATATATATATATATATACAGTATATATGAGTATAAGCAGCTTATGGAAATTAAAAATACATTTATAACCAGCAATAAGAGAGAGAGAGAGAGAGAGAGAGAGAGAGAGAGAGAGAGAGAGAGAGAGAGAGAGAGAGAGAGAGAGAGAGAGAGCGTGGAGATTTGTTTTTCACGCTACACCGCTTATGTGACGGACATATTCGATCCCCCATTCAGTCAGTACACGCATGCAAGCACAAGCGGAATCAACATGACAAGCAGAGGAACAGCCGAAAGCTCCATTTGCCCTTATTATTATTTAAGAGAACCGAGGGGTGGGGACGGGGTAGGGGAAAGGACAGTTGGGGGAAAGACATTAAGAGGGTGGGAGGAGGGCATTGAATGTGGAAATTTGGGGCAACTCATTATGCAAATTTTAAGGCCCCCAGCGGAGCCGACAACAAACGGCACATAGGGGCCAAAATTGATACTTTCGTTAAAATACCTTTGCGAATGCTTCCTGCGCCTGCAAATGCGTGGGGCTTACTTCCCCAGGGTATCCCCTTCCCCACGTTATTGCATAATTTTAGCGCAAAATGTCGACTGCCCGTCGTTCTGGGCGAACATTTTGAAATCTTTTTCACTTTTGCATTTGAAACGTTCATTTTCCAAAAACATAAAAAGTAATGGAATACAAAGTATTAACAATAGTTGAAATTTTGAATATAATTACACTATTTTTTATGTTGCAGGTTTATGACAATTCAAACGGGCTAAGTAAAATGAAAAGATTATTATATATAAAGTTCTTAAAAATTACTGGTTTATCTTTAATTGAAAAAAATTTAAAACTAGCACACAGGCAAACCCCCCCCCCAAAAAAAAAAACACCAAAATATTGTAAATACTAAACTATTAAAACGTGCATATTTACACAATCATTTTTTGAGCAAATAAAATGTCAAAATATTCGTTTTAAATCAATTTCAAGTGTAAAATTATCCCATTCTCGCAAAAGTCTTCCTTTTGGATACCACAGACCATGATGTACAGCTAAGTCTTCCAAGCAGTTAATAAATCTCCATTGTCGCATTCCAACTCACACCCTCGTCTCTTTCTCGGCGTCTCCCCTCCCTTGATCTTCATCTGTCACGACCTATCCACCTCTTGCTTAACGCTGCATTAGACAGCATGATGGATCCATACAATGGAGGACGCCGCGACCAATAGAGAATAGGAAGACAATCCTTATTAATCTCACAAATGGAAGGCTAAGCTTTTTGTCATGGCTACAATAAAACAATGAAAATACATCATGTACTTTACGAGCTCAAATAATGAGTAATTTTTTTATACATGTATATGCTTGAGGTAAAAATGTTAGAGATAACGATGACACCAATGATATATTTCTCAGGAAAGAGGACATGGTAGTCGAGAATAATGATCTTGAAGTCACCAACCTATTTAATTTCTATAGAATAAGTTACGGTGTGAAAAACATTCCACATCTCTCTCTCTCTCTCTCTCTCTCTCTCTCTCTCTCTCTCTCTCTCTCTCTCTCTCTCTCTCTCTCTCTCTCTCTCTCTATATATATATATATATATATATATATATATATATATATATTATATATATATACATATATATATATATATATATATATATATATATACATAAAACAAAGAAATCTATAAGACTCCTGTCTGTTACTACCATCAGCAGTGTCATTTATATCTATTACCTATGTAGATTGATAATTAGGACATTTTTTAATCAACGCGTCTTCCTTACGAATAAATTATAGACGAAAGAGTAAACAAACATAAACCTTTAGAAAATAAGGAATATTAATAACATAGCTTTACAATCTGGAAGTAAAATTATCAAGTTTTAAATAAGGGACGAAAATGTCCTGATATCATGTTACTGTACAGGTATGTCCAAGAGAACTAGTCATCTCAATTATGCTGGATTTCAGATCTCTCGTGTAGAAGCGTGAAACCCTGTCTACGTTCACTGTAAATGAAAAGGAACAAATTATTCACAGTATCCAATCGAATGAGATGATCCGCCTATAATATATTAAAAACATACTGAATATACGTCCATTAAGTAGGTTCATGGCACGAAGCAGAGCCTTTGATCATTCCCTTCTTTACAGAAAACAGGTTCGGCAGATAGGATGCTAATTGTATGTTAATGGGATAAATGAGAGCTCATTCCCAGGGCCCGATCCGTGCAAACGCTGGTAATCACTATTGGTGGGTTCGGGTATAAATGCAGATGTAATCAAAGGCTGATCAACGATGATAATTGACTATGGTTGGTATTCCATCAAAGGATATAATATGGTTGAACAGACTATCGAAAATATACAGCGAGTCTTTTCCGAAAATGGCATCTAGTTAGATTCCCGAATAATTATAACCACTGAAGATTAAGCCTAATATGGTTGTTGAGATCCATGATAAAAAGGCACTGTTATAAGACAAAATATTCCTTTCAGTCACTGTAGGTGCTCTACGATAACATTCTGTGGATATCACGCTGCAGTACCTCAATCTGTAAACGAAAAATTAACAAGACTTACCTGGCATGTTGTACATTTACCATGGTACGAAATGTATGAGTAGTCATATACTGTAATCCTTAAAACATGTCTAAAGATATTCAGTTGCTTCATTTTGGTATCTATGACTGTCTCCTGTCATTGCTTCCAAGCAAAATCTACTTTGATAAAGTTATTAAGTTTTCTTTGATAAAGTTACTCAAAATACAAGAATTATGTCACATGCAGTACTTGAATGATCAATTTTGGACATACTTTTAGTCTTGATACTTTGGCAACGTCGGTGTTAGGTACTACCAGCGAGGCAAGGTGAATGCAAGTGATGTTTATTCAACAGATAACGAGCTTATATAAACAAAAATTCGAGAGAAAGAATGTCAGAGACCGAGAGATAAAAAAAGCAATTACAGTGTATGAGCGTGTATGAATTACGTGCGGTACAATACATAACAGAATTAAAATTCTGCCAAAGCACTGATGGTTGTTCTATCTTCTTTGCAGGACTTAAATCTTTTCTCATTGCTCTAGCTACGGTCCCTAAAATAATTGTAATTCTAAAATAAGGTATGGAAATCAAAATCTCTCTTGAAAGAGTTTATCCCCTCTTTGTTTAATCTATTACCTACTACTTTGGATACTAATTGAAAAGCTGTGAATTTTGTTTCCTATTGTTAGAGCTATTAACTTCTACAATTTGTTATACTCCTCAGTTTCAGTGCCCTTCTCCAGTCTACCTCCTTTACTAGGGATGCTTTTGCCAAATAGTGGTATCAAATCCTTTCCGTCTATTCGAATTTAGACTTGGGGCATAACTGATAGAAGATCTCATAAGTTACTTCAATTCAGGGAACCCATAGGGAATGATCTATTTCTCTGATAATCTCCTGTTCCCCTTTCTAAAGGTAACGCAAAGAATTCTCAGATGAATTAAAAGGCGGTGGTTCTCCTACCCTCGTGCGCTTCAGTCATTCCCTTTGCAAAGAATACTTGGAACTCTCACTCACTATATTTTTCTAGATCCATACCACTATACTCAACCACTAGGCTGCACATCTACTGTGGGAAATACTCTCATTAATTTGACTTACTTTTTCTTAACGTGTCTGTCATGCATGGTCTAAAAAAAGGCAGTGTTTACTGCTTTTACTAATATAGTGGCTTTAAAAAAACACTGCTACATATAGAATAACATCCATAAATAAAACACTTCTCATACAATAACAGTTCTCAACACATACACAGATGATTTATCAGCAGCGTGTCGAACGCCATACACACAGTTTACCCAATTAGTCACCAATTTACCAGTTTCCTGGATGACGAGCCTGATATATTCCAATAGTATTTTGTTCCACAGACCCATACCTTTCTAGTTTTTCCTCTTTTCCATCCTTTAAACACTTAAGTACTGCAAACTCTTCACCAACTTATCTTGGTTCCTTCCACAAGATCAAACATCCTCAAAATACTTTAGTCCATCATTTTTCCAACCTTAACATTTTACCACTCCTAAATAAATTCTTATTTCTCACCCTCTTGATTACCCTCATACTGTGTGTACTGCATGTGTTTCCTACACGCTCATAAACTGTAATGCTATTATTTTATTCATCTCTGGTGGTCTCCCACACTGATCATACAAAAACCTGTTAAAGCTTGCCCTAGCATGATTCACATTGTTTGAATTTTTGTGCCATCATTTACCACACCTTCGTAAACTCGTTATCTTATTGAATAAACTTACTTACATTCACCTTGCCTAACTGTTAGTACCTAACAACCACCTCGCACAACTGGTGACCGCCGGAAGACCAGATCCCCACTGACATTTCCCCTACCGCTGTGCCCTACACTTTCTAGATGCTGCCCACCAAGCTTTAAACTTCAACCTACACTGCATCGATGAAACTAACATCATTCACCAGCAGAGAAGCGTTTGCCTGGTTCTAGCATGCCAATCTTCAGTTTCGCATCAAGGGCATGACTCACTAAAGCAGTAAAGCAGATTATGTCCTCTCGGCGATCCCCGAAGAAACTTTCTTAGAAATCTCCAATTGACTTTGCGACCAGGGAACGCATCAATACCATATGACGCCCCCAATATATACCTCCTGGAGCAGTACTAACCATTGCCAGCTGCCCATATAGCCAAGTCTTTTCAGCTCTCTCAACAGCTGTTAGGGAGATTAAAAGGCTTTGTACGCCCTTGGGGAAATGACCAGTATCAGTTGCCTGCCACCTGCCACAGACGGCTCTCCTCAGCAAGTGAAACAACTTTGTGCCCTTTGGGTATGATGCTTACCCAAAACTGAATACGCCACCATCCTCGATGATGATACCTTGCTCATGAAAGACCCGATGACTGAAACAGACCTCCTTATGGACTTTACCTCCTTCAAGACTTCTATCAATGCCTCTATTCCTGATAAAAGAAGACAACTATTCAAAACTGACTGAAGCTGGCGTGAATGCGGCAAGACACATATGGCTGCTCCGTGACATGCCGAAGTGGCAACAACGCTGCTTACCACCCACATATACCACCCCTCGCTCACGCTACAACCAATGACCTCTACAGTCACTTACTGACACCCATCAGCTGTAGTTATGCTACTGCCATTCCAGATTCTGGGTGGCTTGAAGAAATCTGCGGAACGGTTGTCAGTCGCCAAAAAATTAGTATATAGGGCACTGCTTGTAGCGGTGGCCTCTTTTGTTACTAATCTTCTCTTTTTACATGATGCAGGTATGGTTAAGTGGTTTTTGGTAGACACGAGTGCTTGCCGTTTCCTTCTACCAATGTCATTCTCCGGGACACGAAATAATCATTCTAAGCCCGCTGACCTCCGCCTGGTAGCTGCTAATGGATCTGAGATCCCCACCCAAAGACGCAAGACACTCACACTATCGCTTGGGAGCATCAAATACCATTGCAAAATCCTCATTGCCGATGTAACATTGCCACAACTCAGTGATAATTTCCTTGCCCATTTCACCCTGGTTGATGAGGTACATCAACATTTAGTCCAAGCAGACTATATTCGTCGACACCTCTTCAACACATCCCTTAGACCTTACACTCAAATTCAGTGCACCCATGGCAGCTATGGTTGTCTGGTGAAGTTCTGGGCGGAAGTCTTCTGGGTACAGCATGAGAAGGTGGGCATAGGCCTCCTTATGCCCACCTCCTCATGCCGTACCCAGAAGATTTCAACCCAGAACTTCACCAGACAACCATAGCGCCTGCCAAACACTGTATTTACCACCATATCAAGACGGTGGAGCCCCTGGTGTTTGCCAGATTCAGACTTCTGGCCCTAAACTGTTTTGTAGCTGCTAAACAAACTTTCACCAAAATGGAAGAAACGGACCTTTGCCAAAAGGCCTCAAGCCTTTGGTCATCACCCTTACACATCGTCCTGAAGAAGGATGCTTCACTGTGCCCTTGTGAGGATTAAAGGCATCTGAACATTCAGACAGAAGAAGATCCCTACTCCCTCACCAGCATCACTGACGTTACCTCCTACTTGCACAAAGCGAAGGTGTTCTCCACTCTCAACCACTTGAAAGGGTATCAAGTGCCCATGAAGCCAGAAGACATCCCCAAGACCGCCATCACCGCCCCCCCCCCCCCTTCGGTTAATATTACTTAATTACTCCTGTTTTGGCCTTTGTAATGCTGGGGCCACTTTCCAATGCCTCATGAATGGCATCTAAGGGGACCTCCCTTTCTGCATATGTTGTGTGAATGGCACACCTACACATTGTTCTTGACACATCGTTCTTGGCTTTGTAGTCCGGTATAACAAGTGTACCTTTGGCACCAATGAAGTATCGTTCTTAGGGCACTGCAGCACTCAGGAAGGTATCCACCCATCCCTGTGAAGGTATCAGCTGTTCAGAGATTTCCCAAGTCCTCGACCATCGAAGCACAACAAGAATTCTTGAGCATAACAACTATTTTCACCGGTTCCTGCCAGCAATCGCCGCCACTTTTGCTCCCCCTCTATGCCTGCCTCAAGGGCAAGTCGAAAGTCCTAAAGTTTGGTCACCTTCAGGAATCAGCCTTCTGCAAAGTAAAGAATGCCATATCAACTGCTGCTACTCTTACTTTATGCAGGCCACATGCCCCTCTCCTTCTCTCCACTGATATCAGAGATGTAACAACTGGTGCAGCACTTGAGCAGGTGGTCAATGGCTTGCCCCACCCACTAGCTTTCTTCAGTAGAAAACTGTCCAAAGAAAATCCGTCTACTCTTCCTTTGTCCGTGAATTTCTGGCATTGCATTTAGCTGTCCATCACTTTTGCCACTTCTTAGAAAGTACGCCATTTGTCATTCGAACGGACCACATGCCTCTGATGCATACCTTCACTCAACAGTCAGACACGTGGTCTACCTGTCAATGCAGACTTTTTTCTGCTGTAGCTGAATACAACAACATCCTTCAACACATCCCTGGGAAATTTAATCATGTTGCCGATGCCCTGTCAAGAAACACATTGACTGCCATTTACCTGGGATTGAATCACAACGCCTTGGCAGAAGCCCAATGAAAAGATCCAGAGTACCAAGCATGTAGGACACATCTTTCCGTTGGGAAGACGATGCCCTCGAAAACTCCAATGCAACCCTCCTCAGTGACGTCGGTACTGGTAGGCCATGACCATGGATATCTGGCCCCATTTACCAACAGGTGTTTGTTTTCATCCATAGCCTCTCACTTCCCTCGCGCCAATCTACTCCACAGGTGTTGAAGATGAAGTTCATTACGTATATCATTACTACGGATGTTAAGGATTGGGTTTGCGTCTGTACTTTATACGAAAATTCAAAAGTACATCAACACATGGCTTCAGAAATGGGCCCCTTTTCTCAACCTCAGCATTGTTTTTCCCACATTCACATCGACATTTTAGGTACCCCTACCCACATCACAACAACACTGTTACCTATGTACTGTCATTGACCACTCCACTCGTTGGCCTAAAGCCATCCCCATCCAAACTGCAATGTCCGCCTCATGTACATCCGCCTTATTCTCAAGGTGGATAGCGAGATTTGGTATCCCTGAGCATATTACTTCAGTCAAGGGTACCACCTTCAACTCACAATTGTGGACATCATTAGTGAATCTCTTGAGCCTCCCCCTACATCAGACTTCCACCTACAACCCTGGAGCCAAAAGAATGGTTGAACATTTTCATTGCATCCTGATGCAGTTATTCCAACTGGTTTACTGAGCTTCCCTGGGTCCTCCTAAGATTAAGGACCACACCTATGGATGCCTTCCATGTCTCGGCAACTGAAATTGTGTATGACGACAGATTGGTCATCCCAGCAGATTTTTTTCCATCTGCAACCACCTTCGACTATCTCCATTGCCTACGTCAGGTTGTGGGAAAATTTACTCCCTGCCGCAAGACTCACAAGAGCCCAGAGAAGCAACACATACCAAAAGATTATCACACTGCAACACATGTATTCATTTGCACCGACACTACTAAACCACCGTTGACGCCCCTTTACATGGGCCCTTTCCTTATTATCATCGCAAACTGATGGCTTTCTTACTTAAAATTCATGGCAAGGAGACTGGGTCTCCATTGATCGCCTAAAAGCTGCATACCTCCTGCAAGATGAGTCGCCAACAGTTCACCTTTCTAGGGCAGGACGCTCTATTTCACGTGTGTCTTTTTACGGGGGACCCATGTACCACATGTGTTTCATACATGCTCATACACCATAATACTAATACCTTTTTCATCTCTCGTTCTCTACGGCACTGATAATAGAAAAACCTGTTTAAGCTGGTCATCACATGTTTCACATTGTTTGAATATTTGTGCCATTGTTGTCCTCAACTGTTTGTAGATGATCTTTTTATCTGGTTGAAGAGACTTATTTACATTCACCTCGCCTCTCTGTTAGTACCCAACGGCCACCTTGCTCGACGTATAATAAGTATACAAATCTACTTTAGGTTTGACATGTCCAATTAACTTCTCTTTGGGAAAATTTGTTCAACAGAGAGAGAGAGAGAGAGAGAGAGAGAGAGAGAGAGAGAGAGAGAGAGAGAGAGACATGCTATTTCTTTGGGGCCAAATCGGAAATTAAAGCTGGGTTTGGATAAACATGTTAAAGGAGGCATCTAAAATCATCTACAAATATCTCCGAAAACAGGGGCTTGTATTTGGTCACTGCTCAAACAATATTCATGATTTATTCAGTGAATTATATTAAGAGGGTGTTTGGGGGTGGTGTGTGGGTGTGAGTGAGTGTGTGTGTGTTTGTATGTGTATATGTGTGTGTATATATATATATATATATATATAAAAGAAAAAAGTAATGGACAAGGGCAGAACATATAATGGAAATGACAAACAATAGATGGACATAAGGGATAACAGAATGGGTGACTACAGAGTGGAAAAGAAGTAGGGGAAGGAAGAGAAGACAAAGGATTGATACACTAAGAAAGTTTGCGGGCACAGAAAGACCATAAACAGACGCAAGTGAAAGGAGATGTCTGAGGCCTTCGTTTTACAGTGGACTAATAATGGCTGATATATAATATCATGTATATATATATATATATATATATATATATATATATATATATATATATATATATGTGTGTGTGTGTGTGTGTGTGTGTTTGTGTATATATATATATATATAAATGATTCTTGATACCTAGCAATTCTAGTGTTTTCAAAATTCATTATATAGATTCATGACCACTAAATTCTTGAAGGATTTATAATAAGAATTGACAATATAGCATTAAAGTCCATTTATTACTTTAGTAATTCTCAAAATGCTTTTGGAATAGGTGCGTATAACGTATTACACTTTTAATTCACGAATACAACTTGAAAACCTTGGCGTATATCATGTTTATATAATTTATGTATTTATCGCAATTGGAAAACTATTACGAATGCTAAAATCTCCAACAAACTGTGTGAAATGTATCCTTTGGAATAGGTGCGTATAACGTATACTTTTAATTCACAAATACAAGTTGACCAATATCGCATATAAGGTAAAACAAATTATGTGAGAGAGAGAGAGAGAGAGAGAGAGAGAGAGAGAGAGAGAGAGAGAGAGAGAGAGAGAGAGAGAGAGAGAGAGTAGGAAATTATAATGTAAATGTATCTACTAAGCTATGTGAGATGAGCTGGATCATAATAAGCTTTATCCTAAAATTTAGCCGCTGCAAACGAGTACATTAAATGCATGATATGATAATGAGTCATTAGGATCAGACTGACAACAATAATCTAACTAATTGTATAAAAAACGTTTTCCTGGTGTTCTCAAATGGCATAAAATACAAAGATGTCGCCAAAATCATGGTTGGTATTGTTTAGTCAAATCAGCACGAAAAAATAAGATAATTAATTCCACAAAAAGGACAATTTGGAAATGTCCCTTGTACTATTACAAATTAATACGAAAACAAGATGTATACAGTATATTCCCTCCTCAAAAAAAAATGAATGTGGAGATGTGATTTCAAGTGAGATGAGAACATTTCAAATAAAATTTCAAGAATAGTTTAACCACACACACAGAGTGATAAATTTCGTTCTGAGCAAATATTTTTGAGATAAGATTTGCTCTGAAAATATCAAATGGCGCGCCTCACCACAAAATTGCAGTGTGTGTTTTCCTTGCCAGCTCGTACGATATAAAAAATATTCTAAAACATCGTAATTTGAAATAAGTAAGCACAGGAATTTAGTATTTGGATCATAAAAAGGGGCGATGTAAGAGGTTTGCTTGCTCAATAATGCAAAATTACATAGAAATATATGATGTTTTCATATGTGACTTGCTAGATCTGTTGCTATAAGCCTGTTATTTAAAAAGATGATACTACTGTCTTTGCAACGATCCTGTAAGTGGTTGCTGAATCTCCAAATAAAGATCTAACTAAAATTAAGAAATGATGCAAATTGTGGAGCTCGAAGATGAGCATTCTTAACCTCTCAACCCTTACGCAAAGAATGAGTAATTATTGGTTTCTGACATAGAAGTCTCCTACAACCCAGATGTTTAAATTTCTAGTGTTTCATTAATTATATGCAACTTATAAAATACCGTAGGTGTCCTTCATTGCATCTTCACTTAAGAGAAAAAAGCCATATCCAGCCCTTCAACAATCGCACGAAATCAGCATACTGAGAAAGTTTTGATATTACTGGTAGCCCGCATACATTGAGGAAACGTTTTTATAATACAGCAGTATTCAACATTACTTTGAATAGCAACTCCTGTCTGGTCTTAGGCAATTGGGTTTCATCATAAATTAATTGAGAAAACCTTAAGGTACACTTAATCATTAAACCGTTATATTTGCTACTGTCTAGCACTATCATTCAATTAGCTCAAACCGCGCACTGCATACAATTTTCATAATTTTGATTGACTTTGCATTCAGAAGTGAATCATTCCTCCCATACTAGTACATATGCCGCTTATACTAACTGTCTTACAAATTCTTTCGCGACGATCAATGCCGACTGGTATTTGACAAGTTTTATTACTGTTGTGACCAAATTGTGGAATGATCTTTCAATTTATGAAGTTCGAACTTGGTACGAATAAGTTTTTGATGAATATGTGCATGAATCTCGTTTCAGGGTAATTGTGATTACCAATTAATTTAATTTCATTTTCTATTCATCTTATTTGTTTTCCTAGTTATTCCTATTTTATGAATTATATTCTCCGGAATTTCATTTTCTACTCTGGGCTCCTTTGCCTTTGCCTACTGGAACCATTAGTCTGGCATCATTCTGCTTCACAAATAGTGGTTTGTGACGGGCCAAGAGTAGGTTGTGAGTCAAAGGTGAGATGAATGCAACTGAGTAACTTATTTACAGAACATCGAGTATATATACACACTAGGTCCCGGTAAGAAGGTCACAAAATACAAACATGCTATTTCTTGTCCAACCGGCAACCGGTTCTGTTAACAGTTAACAATGAAGAAGGCAGGTTAATACAAGTTGCTGTCAGTGCGAGGGGAAAGCGAAGATACATAGGATAATATATACAAAAGAGTGAAATGTTGTTACTATGCACGATCGTGTGACACGCGGGTGGTACATGGCTCCCCTCCCCTAAAATTGACATACTGTACATGTTAAATAGGGCGCCCTGATCTAGAGAGGCGAACTATAGGTGGGTCATCTGGCAGGAGATAAGCAGGTTTTAGACGATCAATGGAGACCCAGTCTTCTTTGACATGAATATTTAGTAGGAATGCTTTCACATTGCTTCGGATCACAAGGAAAGGGCCCTTGTAAGGGGGTGTAAGCGGTGGCTTGCTAGTGTCGTTGCGAAGGAAGACGTGCATTGCTGTGCAAGTCTGTCGGTATGTGATGCTTTGCTGGGGACTAGTAAGTCTGGCGGCATGGAGTAAATTTTCCCACGACGTGACGTATGCACTGGAGATCATTGGGGGAGGTTGCAGAAGGAAAAAATTCGGCAAGGACGACCAACGGTTTGCCATACACCATTTCAGCTGCTGAGAAGTCCAGAGCATCTTTAGGAGTGGTTCTTAGTCCCAGGAGGACCCAGGGAAGCAGAATAAACCAGTTAGAGTCCTTGCCGCGGGACATCAAAGCTGCTTTGAGGGTGCGATGAAAACGTTCAACCATTCTATTGGCAGCGAGGTTGTAGGCAGTTGTCTGATGTAGGGTGATGCCCAGGATATTCACAATTGAGAGGTGAAAGTGGTACCCGTGTCAGAAGTAATATGCTCAGGGATACCAAATCTAGCTATCCATCCTGAGAGTAAGACAGATGTACATGAGGCGGACGTTGCAGTTTCCATGGGAATGGCTTCAGGCCAACAAGTAGAGCGATCGATGATGGTAAACAGGTAACGATGTCCTTGTGATGTGGGAGGGGGCCTACAACGTCGATGTGAATGTGGGCGAAATGACGCTGAGATTGAGGAAAAGTGCCCACTCCTGAATCCGGGTGTCGATGTACTTTGAAAGTTTGGCAAGAAGTACAGGCGGGGACACAATCCTTAGCATTCTTAGTAATGCCGTGCCAAATGAACTTCGTCTTCAGTAGCTGTGCAGTAGAACGGTGCGAGGGATGTGAAAGGCCGTGAATGAAATCAAACACCTGTCGGCGCATGGGAGCAGGAATCCACGGTCGCGGTCGACCAGTACTGACGTCACAGAGGAGGTTGGTGTTGGAGTCGTCAAGGGGGATGTCTTTCCAATGGAGGGATGTGAAGGATGTCCTACATGCTTGATAATCTGGATCCTGTCGTTGGGCTTCTGCCAAGAGGTTGTAATCCAATCCCAGTTGAATGGCGGCCAACATGTTTCTTGAGAAGGGCATTCATTTTCCCAGGGACGTGTTGAAGGGTGCAATTGTATTCAGCCACGGCGGAGAGATGTCGGTGTTGACGGGTGGACCAGGCATCAGACTGTCGTGGACCAGGCATCAGACTGTCAAGTGAAGGTGTGCACCAGAGGCATGTGGACTGTGCGAATGACGATGGGCGTACCTTCTAATAAATGGCAAAAGTGACAGACAGCCAAGTGCACCGCCAGCAATTCACGATTGAAGGTAGAATAACCAAATTCTGCCTTGGACAGTTTTCTGCTGAAGAAGGCCAGTGGGCGGAACGAGCCGTTGACCACCTGTTCGAGTACTGCACCAATGGCGACGCCGCTAACATCGGTGGAGAGAAGGAGAGGGTCATGTGGGATGGGAAAAACGAGAGCAGCAGCGGTTGGTAGGTCATTCTTTACTTTGCAGAAGGCTGCTTCTTAAAGAGGACCACACTTCAGGTCTTTTGGGTTGCCCTTGAGGGAGACATAGAGGGGAGCAAAAGTGGTGGCAATGGCTGGCAGAAAACGGTGAAAATAGTTGATCACGCCCAAGAATTCCTGCAGTGCTTTGATGGTTGAGAGCGTGAGGAAGTTCTGAACGTCTGCTACCTTCTCAGGGAGGGGTTGCACTCCTTCAGGAGTGATGCAGTGCCCTAAGAACGACACTTCGTTGGCGCCAAATGTACACTTGTCATACCGGACTACAAGGCCATTTTGTTGTAGACGGTCGAGCACGATGCGCAGGTGTTGCAAGTGTTCCTCTTTTGAGGAAGAGAACACAAGTATGTCGTCCACATAACATACACAGAAGGGGAGGTCCCCTAAGATGCCATCCATTAGACGTTGAAAAATGGCCCCAGCATTCCGAAGGTCTAAACAGGAGTAATTGAAGGTGTATGTACCGAAGAGAGTGGTGATGACGGTCTTGGGGATGTCATCTGGGTTCATAGGCACCTGATAATACCCCCTTCAAGAGGTCGAGCGTGAAGAAAACCTTTGCTTTGTGCAGGTAGGAGGTCATGTCGGCGATGTTTGGGAAGGGTTAGTGATCCGGTTCTGTTTGCATGTTCAGGCGTCTGTAATCTCCATACGGACAGAGGGAGCCGCCGTCTTTCTTCAGGACGATGTGTAAGGGTGACGACCATGGTCTGGAGGCCTTTTGGCAAAGGCCAATTTCTTCCATTTTGGCGAACGTCGGTTAGGCGGCTGCCAATTGATCCGGTGCCAGATGTCTGAATTTGGCAAAGACTGGTGGTTGAAGAGGTGTTGACAAGTACGAGTCTGCGTTGACGAATCGTCGGTGGGCGACATCGACCAGAAGGTGGAAATGATGCACAGAGGATTGGCAATGTGACGTCAGTAACGAGAAACTTCCAATTAAATTTGCCGTTTCCAAACGATAATGCGAGGTTCTCGTAACCATAGGTGCGTATCGCAGATCCATTGGCAGTTACCAGGCGGACTTTGGCAGACTTAGACAGACCATGTCGTGTCCTGAAGAGTTCCCTTGGCAAAAGAGAATGACAAGCACCCGTATCTACCAAAAATTGCACGCCCATTCCTGCATCATGTAAAAAGAAAAGATTAGAAACACGGGAGGCCACCGCCACGAGCGATGGCCTATTTGCACGTTTTTTTGGCCATTGACAATCCTTGGCACATTTCTTCACGGCAGCCCCGAATCTGGAGTGGTAGTAGCAAACCTGCAGCCGATGGGCGGCAGTAAGTGGCTGTAGAAGTCGTTGGTTGGGGCGCGAGCAAGTGGAGGGTGATGGGTGGCTTTGTTGCCGCTCCAGCACGTCACTGGGTAGGCGTGTGTGTCTTACGGCATTCACGTCCGCTTCAGTTGATGTTGAATAGGTGTCCTCTTCTTCAGGAGTGGAGGCGTTGATGGAGATTTTGAAGGTCATGAAGTGGCTGTCCATAAGGACGTCGGCTTTGGTCATCAAGTCCTTTATGGGTAAATTATAGACATCGGGTATGGCAGCGCGTACAGTTTCGGGTAAACGGCGTACCCAAAAGGCACAAAGAAGGTTCACCTCACGAGGAGAGCCGTCTGCGGCAGGTTGCAGGCGAGCAATGCTGGTCATTTCCCTGAGGGCGAGCGAAGCCCTTTGGTCCCCCAACGGTTATTGAGAGAGCTGAAAAAGCTTTGCTATACGGGCGGCTGGCGACGGGGAGTAGTGCTGCAGAATGTATGTTTTGAGGGTGTCATGTGCTATTAGGGTGTCTCCTTGTTTACAAAGCCAGTCGGAGATTTACGGGACGGTGTCCGCGGGTATCGCCGCGAGAACATAATCTACTTTGGCAGTTTAGCGAGTCACGTCCTTGATGCAGAACTGGACTTCTGCGCGCTGAAACCAAGCAAACGCCTCTCCGCTGGCGAACGACGAAAGTTTGAATGGGGCGGCGCCAACTTCCGTGGAGTCCGCCATAGTAACAGTGAGAGGGGGAAGGCGGGAGGAGCAAGTCGACCTCCGGGGTCACCAAGAGTAGGTTGTGAGTTAAAGGCGAGATGAAAGCAATTGAGTAACTTTATTACAGAACATTTAGTATATATAAACACTAGGTCCCTTTAAGAAGGTCCCAAATACAAACATGCTATTTCTAGTCCAACAGGCAACCGGTTCTGTTAACAGTTAACAATGAAGTAGGAAGACAGGTTAATACAAGTTGCTGTCAGTGTGAGGGGAGAGCAAAGATACAAAGGATATTATATACAAAAAAGAGAAATGTCGTTACTATGTACGATTGTGTGACACATGGGTGTTACAGGTTTCAGCTTGTTTTCTAATAATAATAATAATAATAATAATAATAATAATAATAATAATAATAATCACAGATTTCAGACCTCCGCTAATATATACAGTCAACATTTTACTCAAGTCTACGCACGAAACACTTCATCTTTCATATGTTGACCGCAGACGAATCTATTGTAACATTTAACTAAAGTCTACGGCCATTTCATCCCCCATTTTCAAATGAGGCTGTAGATGTTGAAGAGTGCAATATTGATCCAGAATTGTAAACTTGATCCGGATCATCTCCAAAATTTAATGGGGTCGTCCAAGACCTAAGATCTATCTCTGGCGATAATTTCGTGAAAATCCGTCATGTACGTTTGATGTAACTATGTCTACAGGCAGACACGCAGACAAATAAATAAATATACCGACACGAATTTGACTAAATAGCACAGCGCTTTGGCCTCTTAGCTCATTAAGTGACCAAATGCATCGTGGATAAAATCTTAAGAATTACGCCAAGACGTTAAAGTTAGAAGAGGTGGACAACAATATGGAAGAAAAGTAGCAGGAATGGAGGTAAAGTAGAAGGATATAAAGCAAGTGCAGCTAGTCACCGAATAAACGCAGCCAAGACTAGCTTACAGTGCACTGCTTGAAGTGCACTGACGGCACTGCACCCTCCCCCATATACCGCAACCTAGTTTACTAGTGATAAAACTATGGCACAACACAAATAGACGAAAATTTATAATATTACAACGCATATGAACGTGTTAAAAACAAAACCTGGACCATGGCAAAGAGCGAATAATATTTGCCACAAAAAAAAAAAAAAAAAATGCTCCAGGAGAGATAGAGGGAGGGGTTGAGAAGAGACTGATGATAAACTCTCATTGTAGATTACTTTAACAAGATCTAACGGATTGCAAGACCTTTGAGAGTACCAAAGGTAAATCAAATTGCTTCAGAGCGAACAATGTATACAAATAACAGGTAGAAAGGATAGAATCATGGACATGCGCACACACGATAAAGAGAGAGAGAGAGAGAGAGAGAGAGAGAGAGAGAGAGAGAGAGAGAGAGAGAGAGAGAGAGAGAGATTAAAATAACGGTCATTAATTATTCTGGCAAACTTTAGGGCTTCTTCGAAAAAACGCCAACGATTCCAAACTTGTAATGTATCCGCCGCAGCGCCAAAAATGAATTCGGACCTTCCCTCCCATGTCTGTCTTAATATTTCTCATAAAAGCTCCCCAAATATTTCGTCATCCGAGTCATTCTAAAATGTTAAACAATATCGCTCCAATGAATATAATTTAATGAAATGAAGATCGACATTTTCCTCATAGTGTGACCTATCTTTGTGTGTTACAGGTGAGGGGTGAAGCCGATGGACCAACTGCATAACAATTAAAATGGTTTTTTCTCAATATATCTTAAGGGGGGATGGTCACCCATCCAAAAACCTAGACAAGTAAAAATGCGTAATAATATGAGAGCAATGAGCCATTTGGGCAATCCACCCATTTACGGGAATCAAGCTATTAGAATCTTATCTGTAAGACTCCCTAAACAGGGACTTTCTACCAACAACAAAAGAGACTTCTAGAGGACAGTGAAGGAAGAAACGTCTTAGGCAAGAGATCATATTGAACAATAAGTTCCAGGTTCAGTTTCTCTTGAAAACAATTCCAACGAACAGTGACTTTAGTCAACGTGGCTTCATAACATCTGATAGTTGGGGACGATTGTGATATTGAAAAAGCCAGCGAAATAGTTTGAATGACGGATAAGTGACACTGGATTCCTCGAGATTGCTATGACGCCATCCTTCAGAGATTTGGCAAAAGCAAAAAATGAAACTGTAAATGATACACAGTATGCTTAAACAAGATTAAAGTTCATCATTATATCTTACCATACAACATGTCCAAAACAGTGAAGGACACACCAAACATTTATTCTAAATGTGCTAATTGTTTCAGACCACCACTGTTATTTGTGTCCAGAGTATTTAAAAAACTAAGCCTATTTCCTAATTAAATACCCATCCCTTTCAATACGTGAAAAGAATCAAGTTCATCCTCTTTTGTAAAGACAATGGATGAAATTTGGAATTGTATGCGAGGAAGTAACCCTAATTGACCGGTGATGAGGTGGTGGAGAAATTATATTGTGATCCGCTTTCAAAGCATTTGTTTATGTCACCGTATGGCCACAAACACACTGTCATGGTAAAAAAAAACTACACTACCTAAACAATTTGTAAAGGCTCCAAGTATCAAGCCTTACCACGTAAGGGCGAAAAGAAAGAAAAAAATATATAATTTTTGCTTGCTCATACTATTAAGAGAATTCTTAAAACAATGGACTTTATAAGGATAGGCGCATGATTGGGTAACATTTTAAATATTAAGTTACTTGAGTTGAGCTTATCAAAATTATTGTAAGTTATCTGGTGTCCAAACTACATTGGTTAATTAAGATAACTTGAGATATCTAAAATTGATAAAAAGAAAAAAAAATCATCACAATACTAAAATTGTGCAAGAAAGACAAACGTGTACTGTTCAAGTCTCTTGAAGCAAACTGCCATAACTGTGAAAATTGAAATGAATAGTAAATCATGACCTTGGCTGCTGAAGGTATACCAGAGGCCAGACAGCTAACTTATACAAAATTTCTCGAGATTTATATGAATATTCTACGAAGCAGTTAGATGCAAGTCTTGTTACATATATAATCTATTATGACAAACTCGGATACAATATCTGGCCTAGATGTACACGATGCTGTTTCTTGTGTTATTCTTTGAATGATACCTTGAATGAAAATCTCTCGCAAAACATAGCATGTGAGAATGCGTTAAAGGGACAAGAAATACCTACAACAGAAGTGTGCAGACAGGCCAGTATTCAACATCAAAACAGTGAACGAGGCTTACGCCATGGTTTTGAAAAAAAAAAAAAAAAAAAAAAACACACACACACACACACACACACACACACACACACACTAGAGTAAGAAAAATAAATGTTCAGAACGGCGAGACGTAAAATACCACCATTCAATTTTTTTTTTTTTTAGAACAATATGAAATGACATACGATTGGGAATACTGGATCAATGAACTGAAATTTCAGAATAATTTTAGCTCATCAGAATGGGTGTATGAATAAATAATAAATGGAAAGCAAATGCTGAAGGAAGCACTTGCAATTACTACCAAATACATCCATACATATGCATATATACAGCATACATGTATATATATATATATATATATATATATATATATATATATATATATATATATATATATATATATACTGTATATATATATATATATATATATATATATATATATATATATATATATATATATATATATTATGTGTATGTACAATGTACCCTTTCTAAGAGGTTACACCATAACGTGGTGAAAGGGTTTGTGTATCGCCATGATCAGCAAAGCTGTATTAGTCAGGGTCACCCATACTAAGTTGATTTGCTGTGAGATATCAGACTAAAGTCTCCCATCATCACTGTTCTGCAGTAGGTCAGCGTGGTGATGAAAACTGGCCAAACCTCAGGCATGAATAAGATGTCTAAGGTCTTTGTCCTGCAGTGGACTAGAATGATTATCCTTTTTTTCTTCTGCAATGATATCCATAAGAATACAATTAAATATATTTTTTAGAAATAACGGTGCTGTTTTGGTATGCGATCTCGTTTATGGCGTGATCTCAGAAATTCAAAATATATACTAAATTAAAAATGATGTAATTACTCAAAAGTGTTACTATTTGTGATTTTCATATTTTATGGGCACTTTTTCAGCCATTTTTAATTTCGCATATATTTTGAATTTCTGAGATCACGCCATAAATGAGATCGCATTCCAAAACAGCACCTAAATAACTAATTAGAATAATTTGGTTTTTATATATTACACCTTTTATTATAATTAATAAATCCAATGGTGTATGTTCTTGGATCTATTTCGATTAATTACAGTTGTGTTCTTTCAAAAACTACTTGCATCGACTCGCTTGACAGTCAACAAGCAGTAATGGCGTTATTAGATATTCAAGAACATCGGTTGCTTGAACATAAACAAAGGAAAGTAATCTGCCTCAAAGTTTGTCTGTGTTTTTAAACATTTTGTTGATACATTCCATCTCGTTAACATAACTTAAATCTTGGTTTAGTACTAAGCATTGGCCTTATGGGTGTTGAGTGCTAAACACTTCAGCGGCCGAGGATGAAAACGTGTCTTTGACTTGGGTATGGCAGAAGGCCCTACATTATCAACTGTAATGCACAAGAGGATCTCTCCGCGGACCTGAACTGACAGCAATGCGAGTCATCGAGTCTAGGCAGCCTATTAAGACTACAGAAATATAGGTGACGAAAGACTACTAAAATTCAGCGAAGTGGGAAAAATGAGTAAATACTGAAAAACTTCCAACTGTTTTCCAAATGGTTAACAGTTCTTGACAAATCCCAAGTAAAACAATCGAAATGCTTCCAGGTCTCAAGTATATAACTCAATTCTTTGGATAACGAAGGAGAATACTCGAGTCTCATAATGGCTGATTTAGACTTGTGTTTGTGTTTGCTAAGTTGTATCTTAGTGTTTGCTAAGTTATATCTTAGTGTAAGTTATATCTTAGTGTTTGCTAAGTTATATCTTAGTCATGTCCCTTATTAAAATTTGAAGGATTGACATAACATAAACTATCAATGCACTAAAAATCTATAATAGGATTATGATGAAGTGAGCAAAGAGAAGAAAAATAATTTGAAGGCCGTCTCAAAACAATTTACTACGCAATTAAATACTACTTTCTATAACAAACTTGAAAATACTGTAAGATATAAACTTCCCTGTAAATCTTAAGTACAACGTTACTTTCAACCAATATAACTGTTGAAAACAATTCAATGCCATCGTATCACTATGTCCTAATACTTTTATGCAAAATATGTGTTTTATACAGTGAGATTAATGACCTTTTTATGAGTATCATGACTGTCACAAATTGTAGGACGCGACCACTGAACTCTGTTATACCTGACGTATACCAAGTCTCATAAGGTGATGTGTTGAGACCCTATATTGGTGACTATATTTCCATCACAGTAAAGAATTAAAAAAAAATCAGTATATTGATAAAGCAACATTGCATCTTACTTGCCGAGGGTTAAGCAGTACCATTCGAGAGATCATTAGACAAGGTACTCACTTGAGAGTATCGGCTGTGTACAGTGTGTTCACAAACCTTTTTGCAATAAAAGTGAAAAAAACTCATGTTCCGATTCTCATTATCCGTTGACATGGACAACTATATATATATATATATATATATATATATATATATATATATATATATATATATATATATATATAATCTATTACACTTATTGCATGATACGTAAAAAAATGCATTCATATATTCAAAATATTTCCAGGCAATAAGTATTTTCTTCAGGTTGCCCTTTTGTTTACGTTTGATGTCACATTGAAATTTCAATCCTTTTAATAGCTAAACATTTAGACAAATACAATATAAATAACGATGAAGTCTCTCTCTCTCTCTCTCTCTCTCTCTCTCTCTCTCTCTCTCTCTCTCTCTCTCTCTCTCGCATATAGCCTATATACCAGTACTTATTTTCTCTTCTTAGATGGAGTGGACACATGTTATCATTCCCGTTTCCTCCAAAATATTAAAATTCTAATGATCTAGGCCTGGGGTTACAAGCTCATTGTCGTTTTCCTACTTGATTGCTACTAAAAGGCAGGTATTTCATCAAGTCTTTAGTCAAAATCTTAGGCTAATTGGGTGTTTAAAAGAATAAATCTGTGTCCTTCCGGCACCCAAGTGTTCGAACCTAAAATCTCTACGGCGATGGAGTGAGGAAAATATCAACTAAACAACTAATTACAGCAGCTATCATTTCATAAATCGTACCTAAAAGGAATTTTATTTTTAATTAAAAAAATTGTCATCTGCAACAAAAACAATTTAAAAAATTTCTGTTCAATACATTTTACTGCACGAATGTGCTTCATAAAACAAGGGATTTATCTAGTTTATAAGGGACATGTATGCCTATATTTATAATCTAATAAACAACCTCTGTGGCGTTTACGAAAACTAAAAAAAAAAAAAAAAATTGCTTTCATTACGTAAATCTTTGTATATGAAACTCATGTTGTTCTATTCTGTCACAAATTCTAACTGCCAAATTTTGTAAAATTGATCTTAATTTCTGATAATTTAAGTGTGCTGGTGAGGTAAGCTATTTCACCGTATGAAAAACCTGCAATATTTCTTGACAACAAGAAGTCCTATATACTCTATAATGAATCACTAAAGTATAATAAATTTCTTTAAACGTTTAACCTCTGATAAATGTATCAAGCTGGTTCAATAGCAATAACAAAAGAAAATGGTCATCCATAGTTACCAGTACTAAATTTCTAATCTCTACAGTATCGTATAAATAATGCCTGACTAACCTGCTAGGGTGAAAAATTACACCATTTATAGTTACATTAATCAAATAAAAAACCGGTAATAATTCATGAAAGTTGTCAAATACAAATTACACTCGGACATGGGTATCAGCTCAATGCACTAATGGAAAAAATAAGTTATAAAGTCAAGCTCAATACCAAGTATAAGAGGAATATCGATACAAAATTTAATTGGAAAAGGTTTTGGTATTGAAACGTCAATTTTTCCTTGAAGAAATTTACTCGATTTTGTGAAATAAGACGCGAAAATATTTTTTGGAACATTTTAACTCTACAAAATAAAACAATGCAATCGACATGGAAAAACATTAATAAGAAATTAAAACTAACCAAATAAAATTTAATATTTTTCTAAAGAAAAATATACATTAAATATTAAAAGCAGTAATAAACCGAAACTACTTCTATAGTGAACAGATATAAATTTTAATATCTATCGTTTGGATTGTTTCATATCATAAAATCCTGAATAATTTAAAAGTCAGGGGGAGGGGTTGGGGAGAGGGCTGGTGACTTGCGGAGATATGGCATCGGCGGTGGAATATAAGTACCCTACCCTATCGTCTATTTCTCAATGCGTTCAGTATAGTTGCCCGACCAGGGTTACACACCGTAACATCTATTTCATACCTTTTTCCATTAAAGGAATGCTTTATCTTATATTAAATAAACAAAAAGGGTACGGTAAATAATGACCAAAGTTTTCACTATTGAAAAATTGTGAAAACTGATAATCAAGTAAGTACCTGAATGTCTATATGCATACATACACACATTTATACGCATATATATGTAAATAAATACATACAGTATACACACACACACATATATATATATATATATATATAGAGAGAGAGAGAGAGAGAGAGAGAGAGAGAGAGAGAGAGAGAGAGAGAGAGAGAGAGAGAGAGAGAGAGAGAGAGAGAGAGAGAGAGCTAAGATTTATAAGATGAAATAATAGGGTGCGTTCATAAATGTATAAAAGAAGTATCAAGTCATTAGCTGTAGTTAACCCTGTAAGCTATAATGACAGTTTTTAAGAAACGAATAAGACAAATATTTCAAAATCATAGTGAAAATCGAATGCAAATATATACTTAGCACAAGGAATATGATGAAAATAAGACGTAGCTGGAAAGACTGTTCCAGAATAAAGAGAAATAGTTACTCTACAGATGAAAGTATTTTTTTTTTTTTTGCCCATAAAATATAAAGACTTTACCGTTGATATGAACCGCAAAATGCTGACTTACAACATGACAAGCCATTTGGATCAACTTAAGGTTATCGTAGGAGAGATTTCATCAAAAAATAATTTAATCTAAGCTTTAGTATTCAGCTTGTGAACAGGCCAGCAATTGATGCTTTCGTTCATTGTGAGAAAGCATTTTTCCGCAAATAAAATGTAATTCATAATCAATCATTTAACAAAGAAGAAACAAAATATTTCATAATTAAGCCTAACTTACCTTAATCTCTGTGGACATCAGCACCTGAAAAATGAAATAGAACATGTTAACAATAGCTATAATAATATTAAGAACAAGAGAGCAGCTGTCCAAAAGCTGCCATAAAAATAAACTTAAGGTCATAACGGTCTAAAGGCAAATGCTTAATCCGTGTAACTTCAAAGTAGGCCGCTGTAAATCCAGCAGATGGCACGCGAGGTTTGTTTACGCCTCGGAGAACGTCCAAGGAAGCCTAAATTGCCAAGGAAAAAGAAAAACCAAGCGACATAATTCTAATCTGCTCCTGGTACTTAGGATCCCGCCCTTGTTTGAATATTCCGAGGTGGTGCCACCGCCCTTTAAAAGTGATAATCTAAACATGGCAGTCTGCTGCATATAATTAACAACACGACCAACAACAGCCCTAAACATCTCTCTATACGAAATTACACTCGACCTGGCAAAAATCAGGCTGCAAAGTAAGGATGGGGGAAGAAAGTAGAAGAAAACAGTCGGGAGAAGTGAAAAGCAGGACGAAGAGGTAGAGAGAAACCAAGAAGTATATTGAGAGAAACAATCAGGAGGAAGGAAGATAGACATACGGAACAAAAACTGAGGTTGGTAAGAAGGAAACAAGCATGCATCTTTTGAATACCATTTAAATGGTCTTATTCTCGTTGGGTGAGGATTACCTTGTCGAGGCCCTCCCTTTATGATGGTACACAAATGTTATAATGGGGAGACACTCACGTCCCGAGAGAGAGAGAAAGAGAGAGAGAGAGAGAGAGAGAGAGAGAGAGAGAGAGAGAGAGAGAGAGAGAGAGAGAGAGAGAGAGAGAGAGAATTAATTAAAAGTAATTATGAAAATAGTTACGAGCCATGAAAACACTTAAGAAAACAAAAGATTTAATCTCTTAATATACAAGGGCTCTTACAAGGAAAAAGGGTGAGGGTAAGGGTTAAAACAAACATTAATAGGGAAGAGGAAAATGAACGGCAGAGAGAGAGAGAGAGAGAGAGAGAGAGAGAGAGAGAGAGAGAGAGAGAGAGAGAGAGAGAGAGAGAGAGATGAAATTGAACATTACATTCATGCAGTGAAGTCATGAATAAGCAACCACGTATATTATAGAGCAACGAAAATCTATCCCAAAGCGCAAACGAATTTACACGAGTGATCTACAAACACCGCGAAAGGTCACTATTTTGATTACGGAGTGAAACTGAACCTTCTAGGCAAGTTTTCAAAATTTTTATCATCACTGTTAATCAAAGGAGTGAATTATGTACCTGGTAGTTATTTGATTGTGGTACATCTCAATTAGAGTGCAGAGGGGCAATACGGTAGCTACTTCCTCCACACAAATTCCAAGTATTCTCTTTGATGAATTATTATAAAAAAAAAAAAGATTCATTATTACCTTAATGTCATGTATCATATTGGAAAAACCTATGAATGAAAGGATCGTTATTTTTAAATAACTGGATCCCTCCCGAATCATGTAAGGTTTAAATTAAGCTAAAATGAACTAGTTCACTACTCTGCAGTATATGTCTGTTCGAATCCTGTCAGGTAAGCTTTCTTTTAAAGTCGAATTGCATAATAAGGCTTAATAGGAAGGTAATTTAAAAATGTGTGAAAATAATTGAGGTGTTACCTTTGCTGGGTACTGCATTATAGTGTAGATATATCAATAAGTTCCGACTTCATGACCCACCAGATGGTTCAACTGATAGCAATTAGGATCACTCATATAGACTGCATATGATGATGGAAATCAACATAACAATTTCTACCATATATTGGGATTGAACCCATACCATTCAAATGAAAGGCAAAAGCGTTACTTATGGAGCCAAGACAGCCCATGACAGAACTTGTACTGCTAGGCATCAGGATGTTCTTGCCTTGTATACCAGGTACAATTTCCCAACCTCCTGGCCCACCATTCAACCAAAATCAAAGCATTTCATCTAAATTAAAAGCATTTCATTCAAATTACCTGTACTGAGTGAAATAGCGGTGTAAATCAACACATAATCAAGTGCACAAAATAAATATATTTCTACTTCAAATTTCGACTGAATCCAACTTTTGAATTGAGAGAAAATGCTGCAACCAACTCCTTCAACACAAGACATACAAAAATTTGATGCCTATCTGTACCATACATCAGATAAATTTTCTGGGAAGCTACAGCTTTGCCTTCCAGTGAGTTTTCTTCAATACCACGCCACACCAGCTGACCCTATTGATAGCATTTCATTCGAATAAGTTTTACTGCGTTCAATTATTATGAAAATCTACACATAATTATGTGTGCCATTTAAATAATTTTATAACTTACATTGGGATCGAATCCAGGACTTCAAATGAATGGCAAAGGTGATACCGAGTCAACATCAGCAATAAATGAAATTGGAACCCAAGTAACATTGCACTTGGGGATTTTCCTTGGCAATGAGTTTTACACGGCTTCCCAAGTCAAAACTACCTGGGCTACATTATTGTATCTCATTCAAATTATACCTATTGATTGAATATGATGGTGAAAATCAACACACAATCCCGTGTACAACAGAAAATTTAATCTCATATTGGGATTGAACCAGGTGTCTTCGAATGGAAGCCATAGTTGCTACCAACGGTAACGGAACTCATAGAAGTTGGAATCTATCCTCTGTACTATACTTTCTATCAACATCGGATTTGGCTTCGTAAAAGAAGTGCTAAATAATTACGGTTAATTTTAGAGTCATTATGGTAGTCCAGTTGTGTTCTTGCAAAAAAGAAGTATAAAAAAAAATCGATGAAAAATCTAGTAATACAACCTTATCATAATAACAACTACCCTATCAAACAAGTGCATTAAAAGTGTCTGGTCTTGGCCTTGTAAATTTATAAGAAAACCAGACCAGAAATTGTTAAATGCCATTCTATATTCAAGACAATTTCAAGTATTAAAAAACTAGAGTATTTTCCCTTTTATATCGAATCTTGAAGAATCACATCCCAATTAAACATTTGCAACATTTCAGATGTAACTTTGTGAAAAACTGAGAAACTCATAATAGTTTCTTATTCATTTGAAATGGTGGAATTTCAAAATGGCTCGTAAGTTCCAATGATCTTCACTTAAAT